>NC_059362.1:40261825-40491825 GCF_019703515.2 Myxocyprinus asiaticus
CTGACGGATGTTCAGGCAGAGAAGGCCGTGGTGGAGAAGGAGGTTCATGAACAGCTTCTGCAACTCCACGCCATGCAGCTTAAACTCCAAGCCAAAGCTGGCCAGATGGTGGACTCTGACTCCATCAAGGACAGGATGGTAGGCACAACACAACTCCATCCTAAAGTCTATTTTATTACGGTATCCCATAGAATATCAGCTTAGCAACACATGCACATCACTTAAGGAGCCCTATTTGTTAAGATGCTGCCTATATTGGCAGATGACAGAAAGGCTACTAGGTTTTGGAACATAGCTTAGGTCAGTTATTGTTTACTGAAATAGTGTTTGGCAGGCCACTCATAGTGGTTTAGATAACATGTAAGCACTGAAGCCAACTGGTTCATTTGCCCATTCTTTAGCCAAAAGTATGTGGACATCTGATCTCTGAATATCTTATTCCACAATAATGGGCATTAATATAGACTTCGTTCCCCCTTTGCTGCAGTAATGGCCTCCATTCCTTTGGGAAGGTGTTCCACTGGATGGTTGGACATTTGATGGAGGGAATTGCTTCCAGTGAGGGGACTTTAGGACCTTGCAGTGATTTTGTGTGAATTTAGGCTAGCTTGACCATAGCTAGTTGGGTGTTGGTTTTGAGTGGGGTTAAGAATCAGATCTTCCACCCCCATCTCTACAAACCATTTCTTGACAAACTAGGAACTTATTTTGTGCACAGAACTAATGTTGCAGAAAGGGCTTTGCCAAACAAACCACTAAGTGTAATGGTGTAGATGATCATTGTGCACTGTAGGTTTAGTTTTCCATTCTTTTGAACACTGGTCGCAGTGAAACAATGACAAATCCAGAATACTGTCCTGCCACTACAAAGGCAAAACACTGAAACAAGACAAAAAGAAAAAAGACATGTCCAGCCAAATGTGTGGTACACACACATGGTAATTGACCTATTTGAAATGTACATGAATCTGAGCGTAGTTGGGCCTAACCTCTCTTAAATAATCTAAGAGACCAGATTTTGGTCATTACTCAGTTTTAATTAAATGTGTAGTTACTGCGTTTTGCCTGTGCACACCATTATTTCTCTGCCACCAAACTTCTGGATTGGCACAATGCATTCATAGCATTTTCTGGCATCTTCCAAAGCAAGACTTTCCCATAAGACTCTCGGATGGTCAAACATGGTTCATACCTCTTGAAAAGGAGTTTCCACACCTCCAGAGTCCAACAGTGTCAAGGTCCAGCCAACAGTTTGTGCATTGTGCACAGTTATTTTAGTCTGGTGCCACTGGAAAGACTTTTACGGAGCTCCCAAGTTGATTTTTGTGCTGATGTTTCTTTTGGAGGAAGTCTGGAACTCGACAGTGAGTCTTGCACTAACGCTTCAGCACACTTCAGCATTCGGCTGTCCCGTTCTGTGTTTCTGTGGCCGAAATGTTGTTGATCCTAGACTTCTTCACTTCACAGTACCATCACTTGGAGTAGCCAAGGGCACAGATCTAAAAAACTGATTTTATGTCTACTGAGATTACATAGCTGTATGCTTCTGTTTAGCCAGCTGTCAAGTCAATGGGTGTGGCTAGATTCTCCATCGTAGCCACATACCTTTGGCTGTGTAGTGTAGCTATGACATTTGGTGGGATTGTTGTAATGATAGGAGTTGTTGTTATAGAAGGTATTTGATTAAAGTATGATCAGTTGTAATCAATGCTAACCTAGCTCTGGTCGGCACTCTGCTGTCTTCCTGACTTAACCCTGCTGAAGTAAAGATTGATGATGCTTAACATGCCTTCCTGTTTAACACTGCCACTCTAACCTTTGACCCTCTGTTTCTCTTCTCAACCTTAAGCCTGTTCCCTCAGTGGAGGAGATGGTAAGTTTAATATCGTTTTAAGTCGGTGTGTGTCTTGTCTAACGTCGCTCTTTGTTTCTGTTTGTCTAATTCTTTCTGTTAATGCTTCTGCTGTCTATTTTAACATCCTTAAAATAGAATAATGTTCTTTGTGAACTAGATTAACTGCTAGACTTTATCAAAGAATTTTGTCTTGTTTTCCAGGAAAAATGTCGAAACATACTTAAAACATGATACATTTACATAAGAATGTAAAAATTATAATATATAAGCTGAACTTTGTTGATTTTTCTTTCCATACTTTTTTGTTTGGTTTTAGGCATACATCTCACAAAATCTTGCTAGATTTATTCTTAAAGCTAGAAGAAAGAATTGCCAAATGAGCTAAGAAAAATGCATTTGATTCAAAATATTCTCTCAAAGCAAATCTTAATATCTTATGCAATTTTGCTACTCTTGTCTTTTCAACTCTGCGGACATGCCGGCAGGTCTAAAAGGGGGCGTTATGTTGCAAAAAAAGTTTAAAATGTTCAAGTCAGGCATATGGTTTGAACTTCTGCATTTATGTTACATAAAAATAAGTCCTGAAAACATTTGCATCAGAAATCAGTGACACCGAGAGGCCATGTGGTAGAAATATTCATGTGAATATAAAAGTCTTTCAAATAGCACTTAAATCATATATCAAAGCTCTAATTCTCAGGAAAGCGACTGCACAGTTTATTTTGTTGTCCTAATATCACAGTTTGAAAGATTTTCAAAAGAATCACAAAGTGAAATATGATATCTGTAAGACATGAAATACAACCGTCTCTTTTATGCGCAGATCACTGCTGCTGTAAGCCCCAAATAGCTCAACTTTATATCTGCTTTTACCTTAGGCAGTTTTCTAAAAAATTAGCAATTTTTTACTTGTCTGTGAGCTTGCTTGGCTGAATAATCCAATGTTTTATCTTAGATCTCCAGAACAAAATATGCGGTCCAGCAGGAAAAACATGCTAAAAAAGTTATCGGAATATATGTTATTGACTATTGATTGAAAAGGGGAGGATCTCAGCTTTCTAATGAACCCTAGATTGAGCATCTAGTCCACTCAGAGGCTGAGATATTCGATGAAACAATGGGGGTAGTGCATGAACTGAAAATTAGACTGAATGTCTATGGACGAGCACATCTGTGAGGGCTAAAATTAAAGCACCACCTTCACATCAAATCAGCATTTTGTGACAGAAGGTGATGCAGGATAAATTATTTTTTCTAGTACATACTGCCATCTAGTGGAATAAAATGAGACTTTGAGAGCGGTGGAGTGAACAGAACCAGAATTACATGCTTACAAATTTAGAAGAAAAAAAGGATTGTAAAAATATACAATATTATTTATAAATAATTGGAGTATTTTATTGGTGTAGTTTGCAGTAGATGGTGAGCTTTTACATTTGAGTGTGAAAATTGCAGGCAGCAGCCCAAAAATGCCCCAGAATTGAAGAGGTTAAAGTTGTTTATACATATTTTTACTAGAAAACAAGACAAAAGTACTGATTAAGAAATGTTTTATTAGCTATTCTATTAGTTATTCTGACTGGCTGGATTCATGTCACACTATTGACCGACTCGTAATAAATTCCATGCTGTTAATTTTACGTTTGTTACAATTCTCAGTCTTTAGTACATGCACATTTTGTTGTATGTGTAAGCAAAAGAGTGTTTATTTGTACCTGTCTATCATGTGTACTGTTGTGAAGTTGTAGTGTTTTTGTGGTCATTTTAGTGACGTACAGTTTTTTTGTCCTGTCCTCTTGGGTAGCACATTGGAAGGGCTGGTAATAATTTGGATTTGATTTGACTCTTCTGGGACCTCATACTTACCCCAGTCATCTTAGCTCAGTCAGCATAGACATTCATACGTCCTGCACAGTGCAAGAGGTCCAGCTCTGTAACCACTCATCGTTTGTCTTTGTGTATTTCACAGGAGAAGGAACTGGAGGCCAGTAAGAAAGAAAAGGTGAAGGAGGTCAAGTTGGAGGCAGAGGTCAAGATGCTCAAGAAAGAAAACGAGGCCCTCCGCAGACATATTGCAGTACTACAGGCAGAAGTGTATGGAGCCAGACTGGCAGCCAAGTACCTGGACAAGGAGCTGGCTGGAAGGTATGAGAAAACGAAAGCTTCTGTTCATTTTCACACATCTGCTATTGGTTATAGCTAAAGTGTATAAAAGCTCAGTGAGCAAAGACACTGACTACCACCGCTGAATTCCCGAGTTTGAATCCAGGGTGTGCAGAGTGACTCCAGCAAGGCTTCCTAAGCAACCAATTGGCCCGGTTGCAAGGGAGAGTAGAGTTACATAAGTTACCTTCCTCGTGGCCGCTATATGGTGGTTCTCGCTCTCGTTGGGGCACGTGGTGAGTTGTGCATAGATGCCACGGTGAATAGTGTGAGCCTCCACATGCACCAAGTCTCCTCAGCCATGTGATAAGATGTGTGGGCTGACTGTCTCAGAAGCGGAGGCACCTGAAATTCGTCCTGTGTTCAGGTGTTTGAAAAACAATTATTTTTGCTGAGGTGGCAGGCACAGAGCTCTGAGTTTCACTTTAAAGCTTGAATGCTCTTTTCTTCAGAGTGCAGCAGATCCAGTTGCTGGGGAGAGACATGAAAGGACCAGCTCATGACAAACTGTGGAACCAACTTGAAGCTGAGATTCACCTGCACCGCCATAAAACAGTCATCCGAGCCTGCAGGGGGCGCAATGATCCCAAGAAGCCCTTGCCATCCCCAGTAGGGCATGTAAGCACAATTTCATTTAATCACGATAGCACTGTTGGCAACTGAAAGACATTATTCACAGCAGTGCCATTTTTGATTTTAGACGGGAATGACAATAAGGCTGTGAGGGATAGATTTACAGTCTCTTCAATTGCATTGACCGTAAATAGCCGTGTAAAGGTTCAAGATTACATCTAAAGCTCTAGAGTTTTTAGTCTACTGATTTTTTTTGGAAAGATGTTTTTCTCAGTGTTTCGCCAGCGAAATGGTCTAAAACACTTTAAAGTCGGCATGAAATCTAAATTGAACCCGTTTAATTTATTATTGCATGTTACTGGTCTTATTGTGAAGGATTCATCCATGCATATTTGCTATTTTATAAAAAAATAAATAAAAAAAATGTACTTCGTAATCTTAAATCAAAATGTCATAACTTGCTCTTACGGTGAAATGACTGACTCTTCTCTGCTGATGTATGCAAGTGGTAGTCAGTTTTAACCCCACCCCTTCAAGAGTCTTAAGTTAGAGTAAATAAACTTGACAAAGCAGTTAATGCACAGATGAAAAGGTGTATTTTTGGCTGTTTCCCCCCAAACCTCCCATTCCTTACGCACTTCCTTGGTTATGGGCCATCTGGCTTGAGTTTACATTTTGAAGGAGGAGGAATAAGGGGAATTCGCAGTTGGGTTTGAGACATTTCACACTTGAATTGCTGATGTTATCACTACTGAATATAATGCGACTCGTATGCCTCTGGAGTTTATTCACATTTTTAAATGCAGATACCTTGGGATGTACAGCACAAGTAAGTGTTTTTTTCCCATTATATTTAGTGTATTGTGATTCAGAAGGTTGAAATATTGTGATCTTTTACTTACTCGTTTCTCAGCAGCCACAGTCTCGTCTTAAGCAAAGACCGCAATGTGCTTTTATCAGTGTGTTAAGATCGCTGTTCAATTTCCCCAGTAATTGGCTCTGGCCCGAGCAGCATGGTTTAAGGGGTGTGTGTTTGTGTCTGTGTGTTGACTGCAAATTCTTATTCAGATCTGCCCCAACTCTGGTATGCAGCGGCCAATTTTCACAATCCAATCAACAACCGATGGATAAAATCACGTCCCCACCCTACATTTTTTTCTTGTTCGATAAGCCGATTCACTCGGAAATATGTCACAATATGGAAGTCGGTCACAACTTATGTTTCTTGCCGACTTTAAACAACACTACAGCCCATTGATGAGTCCGTAAGTCTATCCCTCACAGCCTTGTTTTCATTCACATAAAAATTCAAAGATGCCGCTGCTGTAAATAACGTCCATAGCCAAGAGAATGATTTGCCTGGTGTTTTGATATGAATATTTGACCTCGTCCATCTACCTCTCCAGGACACAGATTCTTTGAAAAAGACTCAGGGAGTCGGCCCTATACGCAAAGTGGTTCTGACCAAAGAAGACCATGAGGGACTTGGCATCTCCATCACTGTGAGTTCAAACTTTGCATGTACATTATACTCCAAATTAGGCATTGTTTTATCATTAACATCAATGAATTACTCACTGTGTGATTTGATTTTTGCATTCCTGTAATTATACAGGGAGGTAAAGAGCACGGAGTTCCCATCCTCATCTCCGAGATCCATCCCACCCAGCCTGCAGAGCGCTGCCGAGGCCTGCATGTGGGAGACGCCATCTTAGCCGTCAACAACATCAACCTGAGAGATGCAAAGCACAAAGAGGCTGTCACCATTCTCTCACAGCAGGTGAGACACAGACTGTTACTTGGTTTAGTTTGCAGTTCAGTGAGGGGGCTGTCACATCAGGCTTAGCATGTGACCTATAACTTATTATTAGAACTGTTTTAAATCACATTCTCACACCTGCAGCGAACCACCCAAAGGTTAAGATGCTCTTTAATTGGGCGTGTGAGGTGTAAATGGAAGCGTTATGAAAAGAACATCCCCCTTTAAAGGGATAGTTCACCCAAAATCGAATTATTTACCTAACCTTCATGTCGCTCATTTGACTTATCTTTCTTCCATGGAACACAAAAGGAAATGTTAGGCAGTGACTGAGGCTTGCATTCTGCCTAACATCTCCATTTGTGTTCCACGGAAGAAAGTCAAATAGGTTCTGAGTGACATGAAGGTTAGTTAAATGACAGAATTTTCATTTTTGGGTAAACCATTCCTTCAAGTTATATTGCATTAGTAACACAGAAGTGACAAGCTGGGAATGACAGCTCTCGGGGGAGCAAAGGGTTATTTTTACCTTGCATAACAAACAGAACTGACATGCATAGATGCACACATCCAGACACTCACAGAGTTGTTGTTTTTCTCTGCAGAGGGGGGAAATCGAGTTCGAAGTGGTTTATGTGGCTCCAGAGGTGGATTCTGATGATGAGAATGTGGAATATGAGGACGATAATGGCCATCGTTATCGCCTGTACCTGGACGAACTAGAGGAGGGATCAGAAGCCAATCACAACAATGGCACTGCTGACCCCGCCTCCCTACTAGGCAAGTGCTTTGAACAAGTTGATTTCCTCCAGCCAAATGAAATGGTTAATCAAAAACAATCCAAAATGCTTAGTTTAATGGCACCTTGTACACCTAGTATTAACATTGTTCTTGACTTGAGTTTATGCATTGGGAATTTGGGGCTGTGTTGTATAGATAGTTTGAGGTTGGACATCAGCTGAAAATGTATTTTAGAGGTGGAGCAATATTTTTTTCTTTGCATTAATGTATACCAATGAATGGTTCACAATAAGACCCGGGCAGAGTTTACCAAAAGCATCGTAAGCCTAAGTAGATCATAGAAATCATTGGCGCCAATGGTCTCTATGATCAACTTAAGCTCGCAATGCTTTTGAGAAATGCAACCCTGGATAGTGTATTAGAAAAGTAAGTGGGGTCTTGTTTGATTCCTGAGAATGTAATTTTAAATTGACTTTATTATCAATTTCTCTACTCCGACCTTGCTTTTCTTCTCCTCCTGCAGCTGTGGGGAAGCACTTAGCAAGTAACAAAACAGAGAACGGAGATGCAGCCTTGTCCAGTGAGAGCCCTTCGGGGGACAAGACTTCCAAGACAGCAGAGTCTATAGAGAGTTCCTCTTAGACCTCCAGATAAAAGAAAAAGATCCTTGGAGATGGGAGAAGAGCATCAGACGTGAAGATGGAGAGCAGAAAGAGATTAAAACTGCACATGTAAAATATGTGACATATGAAATTCTTCTTGTTTTATGCCGCATGAGGAACAGACTGCGTTGACGTCCACTGGAGATGGACTGAACCACTGAGAAACACTGAGAGGACATATTGTTACTCAGCGGCTACAAAGGATTGTCTGCAGATTCACTTCATATCAGTTTAGTTGCAAAGAAACACTTGAGAGAGAAAAATGCAGAGCTAAGTAAGATGAGAAATGTGATGGGTTTAAAAAGAATTGTATGGTACAAGCGTTTTGATTCTCGATTCCTCTTTTGTGTAATCTTTCTGTGCATTTAAAGGGATAGTTCACCCCAAAATGAAAATACTGTGATAAATACTTACTCTCTTGTTGTTTCAAAACATGTATGACTCAAAGGAGTTTGGAACAATATGATGGGCAGTAAATGACAGAATTTAAATTCTGTAACGGCCCTCTGTAGGTCAGCTGAATTTAAAATAAAATGTAGGTTTCCTGCTTAAATGATTGATATTTCTCTTGTACTTCTAAAGTAGATGGATGTAGCAATGAGTAACTGTTTACTCAATATGTATAAAACATCACTAGTTTTTAACCTCTCAGTTTTAGCCTAATGTGAGTCTAATCTATGATGTTAACGCTGCTGACCCATCCTCTAAAGCATAGGTAAACAGGATGATGCTACTTCCTGTTTCGCAGAGGGGTCAGTCATAAGGTCCTCATCCTTCTATTTCTCTGCATTTGTCACTTCATTAATCCAAGAACCAAAATCGGCAGTTTTCCAGGTGCCATAAAGTTGATTGAAGAGATGAATATTCTAGAGTGACTTTTTAAGAGTTAAAGGGAAAGTTCACCCAAAAATGAAAATTTTCTCATTTACTCACCCTCATGCCATCCCAGATTTGTACGACTTTCTCTCTACTGCAGGACACAATTTTTTTTTTTTTTTTTTATAAGAATATCTCAGCTCTGTAGGTCCTCACGATGGGGTCCAAAACTTTGAAGCTGCGAAAAGCAATCAGAGTAATCCATAAAACTCCAGTGGTTTAATCCATGTCTTCTGAAGTGACTTTGGGTGAGAACAGTCAGGAATGTATCTCAATTTTCACTATTAATCTTGACAGCAGTCTCTTTTGCATTTTTGGGTGAACTGTTCCTTTAAGAGTGAATCTCAAGCAGAATTGTCCAGGTCATATCACACTCCAAAATAAAAAGAAATAAATAAGAAATTATATTTTGCATAGTGAAAAAGGAAGCCTGTTTTAGAAAAATCATCCTGTCCAGACACAATTATTTCTTTTACATCAGTATAAATTAAATCCAGTACAAAAAATACAACCATGATGTATGAATACACATGTACTATACTGTGTAAAATAGATTTTTATGTATTTGTTTTTTATTTTTTTTGCATTAAATTAGGCAGCTGACAATTGATGAAATGCACGCTTAAAGGAATGTTATGGATTCAATACAAGTTAAGCTCAATTGACAGCATTTGTAGCATAATGTTGATTACCACTAAAACATATTTTCAACTCATCTCTTGTTTATTAAAAATAAAAAGCAAAATCGCTGTGACAGTTAGGCACCTACAATGGAAGTGAATGGTGGCAGGCCATAAACATTAAAACATACACTGTTTCAAAAGGACAGCCACAAGATGTAGGCCATTATACGTGTTGACATGATTTTAGAGTGATAAAATGGCATAATAACCTTATCAGTGTAAAGTTATTTCCAATATACCAACTATAATTGTTGCCATGTCAAGGCAAAGCCGTAAACCCTGTAAATGATTTTATCACACTAAAATCACTTAAATAGGTATAATGTTTACATATTATGGCTATACTTTTGAAGTGGTGTATATTTGAATGTTTATGGACTGGCTCCATTCACTTCCATTGTAAGTGCCTTACAGTAACAACGATTTTTGCTGCTGCTTTTTTTAATCAGACAGGGATGAGTCAAATATTCTTTGTGGTAATCAACATCATGCCACAAATGCTGTTGATTTAGCTTAACTTGTAGTGAAGCCGGAACATTCCTTTAATTGTCATAAAACAATGTCACAATGCAAAAAATCTTAATGGTTACAAAATTAGGCTTTAATATTCAAAATATAATTTCCTGTTTTTTCTTTTTTTTATTTTGAGGTGAAATATGACAAATATTTCTTCACTGTTTTCATGACATTTACCATTACATATCTACAGAGGAGTATTTTGAACTTCTTTGCCATAGACTGTAGACCTGATAGTGCCATAGAACCTACTGTATTATCTGTGTTTGAAAGAGATTACGGATATTGGTTAGGGGTAAGTGTACATGTATTGTTAGATGGCAGTGTGGCTTAGTTTATTTAAATGTATTTAATCAAGCCAATTTACTCTATATTTCATGAAGAAAAACTATAAAAGGGTACAAACGTTTTGATATGAGCTTTAGAGGATTTGAAACAACAATCTTCCTATTTGGCTATCTTGGCTCTGGTGCCTAAAATCTGTGAATTGTAATTACTGTATAGCTCGCTAAAAGAGAATTCCATAATCATCAGTGTTGTTCTCTACCATTGAGTTATTTAACATCACTTCATTCCCATACTGTGGAATATCTATTTCTCAATAGCATCTTTGACTGCATCTCAAGACCTTCTCTGTTGTCCAAAAGGTGTTTATTATAAGACAACAGACCAAATGCACAAATCTGACTGTCTGTACACTGATTACTATATATGTGGGCTGTATAGCAACATAAACCTTCCCTAAACATGCTAAAGTGTAGCCTTAGTGCTATATATAATATAAAGTTATTTACAATCACACTGTTTGTCTGTTATTTATCACCTCACTGTTGTTTACATATGTGTTTTAGATGTTAGGCAGATGAGGGCAGTCAGGACAATCAGCTCATTTGGCCATACGGTCTTTCTCTTATCAGTATGTGGGCTGGTTCAGTGGGCTGTTGTTGTTAATTTTATTTCCTTGTTACTGATAAGTTCATCTGGGTGGTTATTAGTCAGGTGTGATGTGTGCCTGCAGGGCACCAGTTGCTTCCCACACTGCCAATGCATGGCACAGCACAAATGCAACTTGGATCTGGATGTCAAAGATTTCCCACTTTTTGCCTATTTTCCCAAAATGTTTCTCGATTGTGATAAAAAAACAAAAAAAACAACAATATTTTTAAAATACTTATTTTTTTAAAGTGTCATAAGAAATGTGTTTCTGAAACATATTTGGAAATGTTCCAAATGTTGTTAATGTATGACATGAAATGTTTCAATAAACGTAAATTTACTTGCCCAGAGCATTGCTGAATTGATGGGGTGTTGATAAAGGGCCTTATTACAGTTGAGCAAATTTGTAAAAAAAAAAAAAAAAAAAAAAGGTTATCCATGAACTGTTACAGAACCTCTTATAAACGTGAGGGGGCAGTATGACCTGCAAACAGAAGTCCAAACAGCACATTACATTTAAAGATAAAAATGTAACCAAATGAAAATTAATTTAGTCTTCAACCTGTATGATTTACTTTGTTCAGTGGAAAACAAAAGAAGAAATTTTGAAGAATATACTAGTCCTTTTTTAAAATGCCATTGCAAGGAAAGTCATATGGTTTTGGAACAAGGGTGAGTTAATGATGACAGAATTTTATATATATATATATATATATGGATTCCTGCACTTTTTAATCAATACATTTCCTTGAATTTTTCAGTTGTTCATGATTTATTTTTTTTTAATCCCCTTTTTCCTCCCAATTTGGAATGCCCAATTCCCACTACTTAGTAGGTCCAAGTGGTGGTGCAGTTACTCACCTCAATCCAGGTGGTGGAGGACAAGTCTCAGTTGCCTCTGCTTCTCAGACCGTCAATCCGTGCATTTTATCACGTGGCTCGTTGTGCAGGACATCACTGATACTCACAGCATGTGGAGGCTCATGCTACTCTCCACGATCCGCACGATGATGCAATGATGTTCCGTGGTTTTTAACGGTGCATTGTGGGATTTGTTTTTAGGGAGTGAGCGTTTCAGTGCACTGAACAGAACGATTTTGCGAATGAGACAGCCCTAAATATGGCTGACTCCCTGATTGAGACGCACCCAAATTCTTTCTAGCAAGTCAGTCCAATGTCGGCCATATTTGAAGCGCTCTCGGGAGGCTATTTCCAGTCATGCCAGTGCAGCTCCTATCTACTTGAATGTAGAAAGACCAACGTCTCAGAAACGGTTGGTCAAGATGACAATCTAAGAACATTTTTCAAATCAACAATCAAATCTGACAACACTGGTATCATAAATTATGATTCTTTGCCTCATATTACGCAAATAATAAAAATAAAATAATTAAAAATCCCGGCTTGTAGATAATGCACATGCGCGTTCTAGAGTTGATTGACAGGTGATGTCTCTATCTAAAAGGTGATTGGCTCTTTTAACTGTAAGGCGGGACATCCGTTGAGCACTGAGAGCTCCTTGGTTGAGCGTTCCAATTTCTCCCATTCATTTAATAGAAGTGGCCCATCTCTGCTAAATAATCTCTGGAATATATCAATATATCAAGTAAAAAAAAAAATCTGACAGTTTACATTGTAGATGGAGAAAATGGTAAATCCTGGGCTTCACATGCACACAAGCAGAGGCTAAATAAATTCTACTGACTCATGTATATTAATCACAAAATGTGACATTCGCTCAGTAGGCCAAACCGATTGGCTAAAAGGAAGACCACCCGTGTGTAAATTTAGCCTAGTTGTGGCGTAAATGGGCAATAAGATAACATTTTCGCAGTACTAAATATTTGAGTGTTGCACCGTTAAACTTAGGTGAATAGTAACCCTACGTGTAAACTAAATACTTACGGAAGCCTCCAGCCAGCGGTTGGAATAAAAATGCAAACCGATTAAATTACATCAATGAGCTCATTTTTTGGGTGATGGACTTCAATCCTTTAGACATACAGTACTGTGCAAAAGTCTTAGGCACATAAGATGTTTCACAAAAGCATTTGTCTTAAGAGCTAACCAGCCTAAGATGGATTGCTGTTGTTAGATAACCTTCAACTGGTCTAGCGGTTCTCCTAGTCTGGCCTGAAAAGTAGATTTGAACAACAGGGTCACTATCAGCTGTTGCCTCATGACTAACACTCAACTGTCACATTCCATTCACTCTGCCCCCGTTCATCCCCCTCGCACAGAGGGGCTTTCTGGGACACCTCTCATGTGACATCCTGCTTCCACTGAAAACTTGCATAATCGCTTCATACAGTTTCACCCCCATTCTCTCTGGTTATGCTGAGACATGCACATTTTTTAAAGTGAGGAGACGTTCACAGGGCAGGTTCAACTGCTTGTATTTTAATCAGGGTTAAGACAAGCATAAACACAGCACTGAGATTCTCAGTGGCACAGCACTTCAACACAAAAGCATGGGCATATCAAATATTAACCATCAGTCCACCAAGCAAATCCCCACAATATTTCATAGAAATTAAGACCAGTCAGTAATCTTTAACAGGGATTGTCCCCTAAATACAGCAGCAAACTCACAGATCTTTAGGATGCTTTAAATAATCGTCAACACCACAAAGTAACGTTTCTTTTGTCTTGCTTTTTAACCAAATTTACATTTCAAAACTGTACATTGGTATATTCCCATACACAATAATAAAAAAATAATGAAATAGGACCAAATAATCAATTTCAGTTTAGTATTGCTTGTAGTAACTTAATTGTCAATTTGAACAGGTTGTTCAAAACAGTGAATCAAGGGACGACATTGCCTATACAGCAGAATCTAAGGTAAACATAAAACCCTTACCCCAATCTAAACTGGAGAGTTGCAAATAGGACAAAACTAGAAAGCTTCCATTTTATATCAACAAAACTGTCTACACAGCAAGCGGCCAACATTCCTTTGCGTCTGTCTGTGCTGTTTTTCGATAGTTTTTCTATTTAAATGCGCTAGATGGACATCTTTGACTGTTCCAGCGAATCAGTGTTTTTAGAGGCCATGTCAAGTTAAAAACCATGTCTCAGGTCACCTGCGTTCAGTCTACTTACTTTTTATTTTATAGAGCAAGAGCGTGTTCAGTCTCAATGGCCCATTAAAGTATAGTTGTCATGTTGCAATGCTTGCTTACAGTGTTAGATACAGTGTTAGGCAACGTGAAACATTTTCACCCATTTCCTGTTCGTTTTGATTAGTGCCGAGATACAGCAAACACCGACTGTGGTGGCACATGGATTCTCTTAAGGCCACATCTGCACTAATCTGTTTTCATTTGAAAACACATTTATTTTGCTATGTTTATGATCTCTTATCCACACTTGAACAGCATTGTCCTTCACCAAAAACAGAGACTTTCGAAAACCCTCTTCATAACCACTCCTTTGGAAGACGATGACGTTAGGAAACCGAGAAATTAGGTGTATGACTTTAACAGATTAGGTCACATCCACTTTATCCATTTTAGTTTAAAACACATAGATTTTTCTACATTTACGACCCCTTATCCACACTGAAACAGTGTTGTCCTTCACCAAAAACAGAGACTTTCGAAAACCCTCTTTTTAACCTTTCCTTTGGAAAATGATGACATCAGAAAACTGAAAATAGAGGTTTCAGACTTAAACGTCCACACTAATCCTTTATCGATTAAAAACTCAGTTTTCAGTTTCCTTCGGCAACATTTATTAAAGTTTGCGGTAATTAAGAGCGTTTTCTGAAAAGTTTTTGGTGGAGGAAAACACTGTTCTTGACAAAATGTTTTCAAAGAAAAAGAGTCGTGTTTTCAAACGAAAATGTTTTATTGAGGATGCTGCCCGTCATCTTTTAGGAGAGGCACAGAAGTGTAACTGCACAGGAAATTGAGTTCCTCCAACCATAAAAGTATCAAACATCTACTGAAATGCATCAGGGGAGAGGGAGATCTGCTTCATAAAGGCTTCTGGAAGACATTCTTGTTTTCTGCAAATGGATCTTAATCTATTGACATTTCTGGACATTCAGAGCAGAATCTGAGAACATAGAGACAGCGGTCTCATTGTAAAATATAGGAAAACCTGGCTCGCATTCACAGTTTGTCTCAAGAGTAGGGGACGAAAAGCTTGAATGTCTGCATATTGTTCTCTCCTCCAGGCAAAGCATTCGATTTTAAATAAAAATGCTCCCTCAGAATAAAACCAAGAAGAAGAATAAAAATAAAATCAAACATTCTTTGAGTTCATCATATATACAAAACATTTAAATACATAAACAGCATCTGTTATTTTGCACAGAGAAAGTGATGCTTAAAGGAATGTTCCAGGTTCAATACAAGTTAATAGACAGCATTTGTGGCATAATGTTGATTACCAAAAAAAAAAAAAAGGCAAAACATATGGTCATAGTAAGGCATTTAAAATGAAAGTCAATGGGGCCAGTCCATTAACTTCAAAATCGGAGACACAGCGCGTGTGGAGGCTTCACACCATCCACTGCGGCATCCACGCTCAACTCACCACGCGCCCCACCGAGAACGAACCATATTATAGCGATCAAGAGGAGGTTACCCCATGTGACTTTACCCTCTCTAGCAACCGGGCCAATTTGGTTGCTTAGGAGACCTGGCTGGAGTCACTCAGCACACCCTGGGATTCGAACTAGCGAACTCCAGGGGTGGTAGCCAGCGTCTTTACTACTGAGCTACCCAGTCCTCCGTGGCTGTACTTTTTAAAGTAGTACTTTAAACTGGTCCCATTCACTTTCATTGTAAGTGCCTTATTGTAACAGCAACTTTTCCTCTTTTTTCTTTTTTTAGTCGAAATTATTTTTTGTGGTTATCAACATTATGCCACAAATGCTGTCAACTGAGCTTAACTTGTATTGAACCCGGAATATTCCTTTAAAAAAAGCCCCCTGCTGTCTTTCTTTACTGCAAAAGGTACAAAACAATGTGTTCTCCCCTAACACACAAATAAGTTAACAGAGGAGTCCTGAGGTGATTTCGTTGAATCAGGTAAATCAGGCAAATCACAGTACGGTTCTGCTCAGCTTCCGTCCGAGCTGCTGCCCTCTGGGTCCGGTCTGGGTCCAGAGAGTGGCAACCTGACGCAGTCTCTTGGAGTTGAATAGCACTCCTGCACTGGGGCTTTTATCTGGGGCCTCTTGTACTCTGGACAACCACCATTCTGCATGACAGGCTTCTGGATTTTAGGGCTGTCGTAGATGTCCTCTTTGTGATTTCCTCTGTCTCTTTTGACTTGGGGTGTCTGGTAACCCCCAGCCAGCCCTCCCACAACTTTCCTACAGTTACTGCCCTCCACCGCTCGAAAAGACGGGCTTTTGTTTAGTACCACACCTGGAACGCTGTAGCTGGGATCTGGGAGGAAGGGATCTTTGCGGAAGGCGTGGCGCTCGATGATGGGTGTTGCATACTCTGGCTCCTGATTGGTCAGTGGGAGGGCGTACTGGATCCCCGTCTGCAGGTGATCATAGTGAGAGGTAGCATCATTGTCCTTGTGTTTGGCATCAGTGTCCATCGGCCTAAATGTCGAGCCTTTTCTAGACACTGTGTCCGTGCCGAGCATTAGTGGTTGCTGGTACTCGGCTGAAAAAGAAAAGGGAAATTCAGATTTTGAGCAATAATATTTATAAATAAATAAAGTAAAGAAAAAAAATAAAAGAAAAAATACAGAAGCACAGAGGCCGGATTCACCAAAAAATGTAGCCACTGTCACTAGACTTTGTGTTCCTTTCAAACACATTTGAACATGGGAGACTGGAAATGCAAGCCCATGCAAGGAAATTTTGCATTCTGCTGTGTGCAAAAGTTCCAGTTTGGTTAACTTTAACCTGAAAATTCGTATGATGAGAAGATGTGTGACCAATAGAAACTTCACACTGACCTCTTGGCTCAATAAAAACAATACATATTTCAAAGATGTATGTTTTTATTGTCGCACGAAAGTGAGTAGACAGTGTATTTGAATACAAATAAAAACAAATACATTTATTTGTTAATTGTAATTTATTATTTATTAAAAACAGAAGCCCTCGAGCGTGACATCATATCCTCTCCACTGCAGTGTCTAAAATAATTTTGCACACTCAAAGCCTAGTGTGACTGTGGCTTTAGGATAAATTAAAAGTTTGTAAAATGGTATAGTACCTATCAAGTTTGATGATTAAACGAAGAACAGAAGAACATTCGAAAGAAGTCTTTTAGTCTTTTCTGAAATACAATATATGTACACACTCACCGAGCACTTTATTAGGTACACCTGTACACCTACTTAGTCATGTGATTATCTAATCAGCCAATCATGTGGCAGCAGTGCACTGCATAAAATCATGCAGATAAGGGTCAGGAGCTTCAGTTAATGTTCACATCAACCATCAGAATGGGGTAAAAATGTGATCTCCGTGATTTGGACAGTGGCATGATTGTTGGTGCAGACGGGCTGGTTTGAGTATTTCTGTAACTGCTGATCTCCTGCGATATTCACGCACAACAGTCTCTTGAATTTACTCCGAATGATGCCAAAAACAAAAAACATCCAGTGAGCAGCAGTTCTGCAGACGGAAATGCCTTGTTGATGAGAGAGGTCAACGGAGAATGGCCAGATTGATTCAAACTGACAAAATCTATGGTAACTCAGATAACCACTCTGTACAATTGTGGTGAGAAGAATAGCATCTGAGAATGCTATTCTGAGATGCGGGTTGGCGCTGTTTTAGTGGCATGAGGGGGACCTACACAATATTAGGCAGGTGGTTTTAATGTTGTGGCTGATCAGTTTATGTCTAAAACAAACTTTATAAATACCTTAGAAAGATACAATGCCAATAGTGTCGGAAATTAACGGCAGTGGTGGAAAGAGTACTGATTTTTATTCTTAAGTACAGCTACTGAAGAAATAATTCACTCGAGTACAAGTAGAAGTACTGAGAAATTGTATGACTCAAGTAAGAGTAAATAAGTAGTTTGCCGAAAAACTACTCAAGTAATTACTTTATTGAAATTACTTTATGAAAATTATATTATAGCCTTCATCTCTCTAAAACAATAGACTTTAGGAGAAAATAGAACTGTAAAGCAACTTGTAAGAACTCAATACCTCATCAAATAGGGGAAAAAAAACCACTGTATTGTGATTTTCACATAACGCAACCTTTTTAAATTTTTCTAATAATAAGAAAATATTCTTGAGTACCAAATTAGTAGTGAGTATCTCACTGTAGATTTTATAAGTTATCGCTTTTATTAAGGATTTTATGAAATCCATTTGGAAAAAATTAATGAGAAAAATACTTCCAGAACCAAGATGGCTGTAGAAAATCTTTACCTGCCATTGCACTTGTTACCAGATCCAGTTTCTGGATGGGGTCTTTCTCAGAGCTGTATTTAATTATGAACTCTGTGGACTGGTGTCTGGCAAAGGGCTGTTTTATCTGTCTCCAACAGCCTGTAAATGAGAATCATTTAACTGTCAGTTTGTGCAAGATTGGTTTTATCTGTGGGCTAGTCAAGCAGCAAAGCCTTAAATTATACATGTCTGATAGAGCAGAATGAAATGTATACTTGAAAGAAGGGATAAGTCAAGATGATAATAATACTTTTTGGAGACTTAAAGAATGCTAAAAGGTAAAAAAAAGAAAGGAAAAAAAAAGAAAAAAATGACATCCCACCATTCAGATGTGGTCAAGTTTTAGTACAATCAAATGTGTGCATTTGATGATTTTCTGCATTTTATCTAATTATGCAAGCAATGTAAATTAAAATTTGCTCATCATTTATTCACCCTCATGCCATTCGAAGAAAGTTATAGAGGTTTGGAATGACATCAGGGTGAGTAAATAATGAAAAGAATAAATTTTTTCCAGTCAGCTCATTTTAAGTGGGTGTTTTCACTGACCTGTATGATTTGTATCTGCAGAGTCATACGTGTTTCCTTTTGTCTTCTTACTGTGGAACGATAACAAACATCAGTGTCAGAGCCAGAGAAGGCTTGTATTCATTCATCATCATTTCCCCAACATCCTACAGTCCCCAAACTAACTCTCAAGGGACTAGGGCAACTGGCACATCCCCTGACACTGACCTTTGACCCTAAAGCCTCCTTTATCTCCCCCTTCCTCAATCTGTCCATTCTTTATTAATCTAAAAACCACTCCAATGGTGGCTGCGGTATCTATTAGAGCAGACTGTTGCATGCACATATATCTGTTGGGCTAGATAACATGGCTACTTTAACAGACAGTAACTAAACTGTAATAGGCCTGCTGTGCTCCAGTGATTGTTAACAAATGTGAACCTCACAGGTCAGACACAACAAAGAAAATACAGACAAAATACTTGCCAACTTGTGCTTTTATCCTTGCTTCTTAAAGGGGCATACAATACAGGGTTCCAACTCTTTTTGACCAGTGAAATCCCATGACTTTTCCATGACATTTTCAGTCATTTGGGATTGCTGGATAGAGATTTTTAAAAATTATTTTGATTCAGACCAATTCGCTAATGAATCATTCAGAATGATTTGTGAACCCCTTTGACCTTTTAACTGACTCAAAAGAATGATTTGCTCACAAATCAGAAATCACTAAGACGTGCGAGCATGTTTTACTCTACACAACAGCAAAATCTAGAAAATAAATGCATATTCTCTATACAAATTTCAATGATTTTTGAAATTTGATACATTTTCTTGTCTTTTCCAGGCTAGGAAAACACAATTTTACAACTCCTTGATATTTCCAGGTTTTCCATGAACATAAAAACCTTGATTAAAAAAAAAACACACACACACACACACACACACACACACACAAAAAAAAAAACAGGATTTTCCTTGCTTTTTTGTGATTAAATAGTTCTATATACCATGTAGACAAAGATGTTCACACCTCAAAGCTAAAATAGGTCATTCAGAAATTGACATGATTATGATGTCACAACCATAAACTCATTAACATATGACTTATTCAGTTTTCATCAACTTGGCACAACCTGATGAACAACAGTGTGAAATACACTGGTAGTTTTCACATGCAACATGGTTAGCAAATCATGAGTCATTTAATAAGCCCTTATTAGTAATCTAGTAGTCTTAAAAGAACAGTAACAAAACAGACAGGGTGAAAATGGTCATGAAAAATACAAGAAACCTTATTGTACACCTTATTATTAGGAAATTATAATATAAATATTATAAGAAACATTATAATTATTATTTTTTAATGATAAAAAATGCAAAATTTTTTTTTTTTTTCGCATAGTGCTTAACTTTAAATAGAAGGAAATAGTAATAGTAGAATAGTAATTTGGAAAAATATGTTTGAATTGATGTACACTCACACAAAAACTGGTCATGTGAGTCTAATAGAAAAAGCTACATATGCACTAGGGCTGCACGATTTGGAAAAAAAATTACATTGCAAATATTTTTTTAAAGATATTGCGATTGCAATTTGAACTGCTATATGATATATGGAAAAAAAAAACAACAACTAGTAAGTGATTCATTTCTGACCAAAATTCGGTAATGTTTTGCCTGTGTTCTACTGCCAATAAAAAGACTTCGGCTACTCTTTGCGGGTTCACACTTGAGTCCTCTTAAAAAAAGAACCAAACTCAAAACCTTTTTTAATTCAGCCACAAAACAAACAAATAAATAACTGTGAAAGAGAAAACAAAAGTCTTCTTAGTACTCACATTGTACCTGTCCACTGTGTAGGCTACCTTTTTATTTTGTCCACTTTGTGATAGGGTCTCAGCCAAAAATTCATCATCATTATTTTGGTATCCCAGTCAACTTGAATATTATTGTAATATAATATTATATTGATTATTATTAGTAGCAGTATTATTAGTAGTATTATTATGCAATAGTAATATATTTCTATAATAAAATCTTAACTTGCTATGCGGTCCAATTAAACCAATGAGTTCTAAACCGTCAAGCTTTTATTTTGGCGCCATCTGCATGAAGAGTTTCCATGTAGCCAAGTTTATATTTACAACATCTATATAATGTGCTCCTCATTTTAACATCTCCTCTGTCTCTTCTATTTGTATATTAACTTGAAGCGGTCAAACATATTTGGAATTACGCAAAAGTGAAATTAATGTGAATCTGGAACGCTTTAAATATAACACGCTCAGCGCAAGTAGGCAAATAAACCGAACTCAGAGCACATCTGTTACTCTAAGCACAAGATGGAGTTGTGGAGCACAGAACCACACTGAAAACACTATTAATGTACCAATACAATACAGACGGGACAAAGCAGCGCACATAAACTTCGAAGCAAGCAGCCCGGGGAGACTTTATTTAATTAAATCACAGCCCTTTGCGGTTTAATAATCGCACAAGGTCATATTGATTTCGATTTAATTTTGCTTAATTGTGCAGCCCTAATATGCAGCATTCTACATATGCACATTCATGAGTGCCGCCATATTGAGATCACATGACCAGCAGAATATTACTCACTTTATCTCAAAAATCCCCCGTAATTGGACACTTTTGCATGCAAAATAAATCAATCATAGCTGACTGTAAATAGCACATTTTTACTATGACATTAATAACTGAAAACTTCTGTTTTTGCACAATGTTGGATCTATGCCGCTAGGTGTCTGTGCAACATAAACAGAAATTTTACCTTTAAAATTACAAGGGGAAAAATAAAAAGCTACAAAAGTGAAGAATATGATCTTAAAAATGTAATAAAAGTGACTTACTTGTACAGCATTTTAACCACACAGACTCCAACCAGGAGCAAAACCACAAGCAAAACAGTGGGCACAATTATTACCAACAGATTAACTGAGGAAAGAGATAAAAAAAAAAAGAAAAAGTGTAAGTCAGAGATTCAGTGAACAAAAACAGAACAAAGGAGGTAAAAACTTAGCTTGCATTGTAATTGGTGTGTGAAGGAACTGTACCGAGATCAGCCTGGGAGGCCACTGGCTTTGTCATATCATTGTGAATGGTCGGTGTAGGCAGGGCCTCTTGCGTTACCTGAGAAGATGCATTTACTACATAGAGAGAAGTTCAGGTTTAGTGAATGGTTAAAATGAGAAATTATGAAAAAAAGAGGATTACTAAAGGTTTCACACACACCTGGGACAGGTTTAACATAAGGGCAGCCCAGTAACTGCACTCTCATGGCAATTATTCGGTGCCAGTGTTGAGGTACAACACGAAGACTTCGTGCTACAATGGAGGGATGGAAGGTGTTGCGTGTTTGGTGGAAGCTGTCTGTATTGCCTTCAAAAATCTAAGATAAAAGAAATCATTATTGTGTATTAGAAACTATTATACAGCCGTAGGCAAAAAAAAACAAAAATGACGGATTAAAAATAACTTAATTATATTATTAAATAGTCTTACCATATCTTCAGATCTATTGTACTGGAAAAATGTCCGCCAGCGATTCCTCTCTTTGTACTCGACCTTGTAGCTTTTCACAAAATATTCAAAGCCTCCAGTAGTTAAGCCTGATGTCACTATACCTATAAAACAAGCATACAATTCATCATTACTGTATTACAAATGAACAAAAACTACAGTTTTACTAAATGTCTAGTCACACGATCAAAATTTTGCCTTAAAAAGAAAGTTCACCGAAAATGAAAATTGCGGTTGTGTTCTTGTGGTTGAAGATGAATATATAGACAGAAAACTAAACAAGCAGTAGAAGCTAATTATAAAACTAATAGTTGCGTTTCTAAAATCTGATTGGATGAGCCACGGCTGCAAAATTTAAGATATAAGCACAACTGTGACCTCACATAAACTGAATTTTGTATTAATGTGCCAAGTTCTTACATACCAGTTAGGATAACTATATTAATTATTTATTGTGATTAATAAATTAATAATTGGTGGTACTTGCTATTGCACTTTATAATTGACAATTAAAACTTTATAAACTTTTTAAAAAAATCGCTTCCTGCCAGCAGCGACGTCAGCACAGTGGCACATTCACACGAGAAGTTGGAAGCGTGCACTTTGTTTACAACAGAGGAACGAATGTCACGCGAGAGTTAGGTAATTTCAAATAGAAATAGAAATAGAAATACAGCGCTAACCGAAAACATTTTAACTGTCGATTTGTTTCTTACACCAACCTATCAATTTGCTTCAGAACACATTCACTGATTGACTGGAGTTGTGTGGATTACTTTTATGCTGCCTAAATATGCCTTTTGGACCATCAAATAGCCAGCAGCCTAATGGCACCTTTATACTTGCATTGTTTGGACAAAAAGAGCTGAAATGTGCTTATAAAAATCTTCACTTCGGTTCTGCTGAAGAAGGAAAGTCGTACACATTTGGGATGGCTTAAAGGTAAGTAAATCATGAGAGAATTTTCATTTTTAGGTGAATTAACCCTTTAATCATGCCCCCAGACCATTATAAGGAGTATTCCAACCGTCGGAGCAATTCAAGCTTGAAGTACCACCTTCTTGTTTTCAGCCTGTCCAGTAGGTGGTGATATGCACGAAGAATGCGCATTGCCAAAAATAAAATACAAATGTGGAAGTGAAAGTTGATATTTATAGTAAAAAGAACTTAAATATCGATCTGTTACTCACCCACACCTATCATATTGCTTCTGAAGACATGGATTAAACCACTAGAGTCTTATGGATTACTTTTATGTGGCCTTTATGTACTTTTTTGAGCTTCAAAGCTCTGGCCACCATTCACTTGCATTGAAAGGACCAACAGAGCTGAGATATTCTTCTAAAAATCTTCGTTTGTGTTCAGCAGAAGACAGACATACACATCTGGGATGGCATGAGGGTAAATAATGAGAATTTTCATTTTTGGGTGAACTATACGTTTAAGGTTGGATTACACTACCCGACTTTAACAATGATTTTAGCCCTGATATGCAACCAGGCCAAGTATGTGCTTGTCAGCTCCAGTCTGCAGATTTTATGCCTGTCGGAGTTGACCGATTTCACTTAAAACCTTGTAGTGTGTTTAGGGTACAGACTCTGACTTCTTACCCTTAGACTATGATTTAGTCAGAGGATATCAAACATGTTTGATATTTTAGAATTGACTATTGTGGATATATAGTAGTAAATGATACTCCACGACTCGCCGGTGCAACTGTATGACTTCGGGTAGTGTAATGCAGCCTTTAGAAAGCCTTGTGTGAACTTAAGGTGCTGACCCTGCGTATAAAAAGAGACGCTTTTTTATGAACCCTATTTAACCTTGCAGATCAACATAACCACATAGATAACAGCTTCCTCTCTGAGATGGTTCAGTTCCACTCAGAGTCACCATGCCTGAAAGATTCTGAACAGGAGACAAAGTGAGCATTCTCTTGCTCCGTTCGCATCTCCTTGAGCTGTATGAAATTAGCTCTGTCGTGCCGACTACACACAGAGTGCTCAAAATAAAAGCCATGTCCTCTGTCTTCCTATATTTAAATGTGCTTTTGTAAGTGGGTTTGTATTTGTGATGAATGGACACAGAGAAGGCCTTTCTGTGCTTTTATGCAATACCAGGAACTGTTCAAAAGATGCAGATGCCAGTTAGTTGTTGGGGAGGGGTCTGCGCTCATGTGCTCACACTATGTACTAAAGCTCGGAACTCCAGAGGCGATCACGAGAAAGAATTTGTAAGGATAATTACCGCTTATAATACCCTCTCACTATGATCCATCCTCAAGTCTTTTCGACAGTTTTGTGTGTACGCATTTGGCTATAGTTTGGGCTCAAATTGTCCACAAAAGTGAGTTTAATCCATCTAAACCTCCCTTTGAGGACATCCTCAATTAGAAATTTGATTAATAAATAAAGACAAAATGTGTTTTTGAAGTTCTAAAAATTTATTTCTTTTAGGGGTAGTCTGGGTAAGCCTATAATTATCGTTACATAAAAACAATAGAAGTCTATGACATTAGCAGACGTTTATTAAGTCGTTAATGGACCAAACCGGCATAATAAACATACTAAATGTCTTTAATGAAAATGTAAATATGCGGAATAGTTTGTGTGATGGTTAGGTTTGTGGGTAGCGTTAAGGGATAGAAAATATTATTAGCCCAAGTGTCAAAGGAAATTCCCTTCCATGATAGAAAGACAAATGTGTGTGTGTTTTGGGATCTAATCCCAGAACAAGAGTATAGGGACCAAAACTGGCACAGGGTGCCACTTAGCAAGTAGAGCATAAATTCACAAAAGGATTTCAACCAATTCAATGATCCGTCTACATCCTGGAGTTTGCTCAATAATTAAAGTGGACTACTAAACAATGTTGTGCAGCCAAATAGGATTTCTGTTGTGCAAGAAATGTAAAAAATCGAATTATTCTAATCGAAATAATCTAATTCGTGTTTACTATGTATTTGTATGCTTTTTAAAGGGATAGTTCACCCAAAAATGAAAATTCTCTCATCATTTACTCACTCTCATGCCATCCCAGATATGTATGACTTTCTTTTACTGAACACAAACAAAGATTTTTTGAAGAATACGTCAGCTCTCTGGGTCCTCACAAAGCACAGAAATGTTGAAGCTCCAAAATGCACATAAAGGCAGCATAAAAGTAATCCATAAGACTCCAATGGTTAAATCTATTTCTTCAGAAGTAATATGATAGGTGTGGTTGAGGAACAGATCAATAATTAAGTCAATTTTTACCATAAATTCTCCTCCCTGCTCAGTAGGTGGCGATAGGTGCACAAAGAATGTGAATTGCCAAAAACGAAAGAAGAATGTGAAAGTGGAGACTGACGGTACAGATGGACTTAAATATTGATCTGTTTCTCACTCACACCATCATATCACTTCTGAAGACATGGATTTAACCACTGGAGTCTTATGGATTACTTTTATGCTACCTATATGTGCTTTTTGGAGCCTCAAAATGTTGGCACCCATTCAATTGCATTGTGAGGACCTACAGAGCTGAAATATTTTTCTAAAAATCTTTGTGTTCAGCAGAAGAAAATCATACACATCTGGGATGGCATTAGGGTGATTAAATGATGAGATCATTTTCATTTTTGGGCTAACTATCCCTTTAAGACTAATTTAAATTTACTGGACAAACAGATTTCTTTTATTTCGCCTGAAAAATATGACGAAATGCACTGATGGTGTTATTCTTCCAAGGTGTTCGTTTATTGATATTTCTCCTGTTCGCACAAATCCCTGAAATTCTTAAGCTAAAATAACTCAGCTAGTCGAAGAGCACTGATGATTGGTTAAAACTAATCATGGGTGTGGTTTGTACGTGACATTCTTTTTTTTTTTTCACCCAATTTGGAATGCCCAATTCCCAATGCGCTTTTAAGTCCTCGTGGTCACGTAGTGATTCGCCTCAATCCGGGTGGTGGAGGATGAATCCCAGTTGGCCATCTTTTCACGTGGCTTGTTGAGCGTGTTGCCACGGAGACATAGCGCGTGTGGAGGATTCACGCCATCCACGCTCAACTCACCACGCGCCCCACCGAGAACGAACCACATTATAGCGACCACGAGGAGGTTACCCCATGTGACTCCACCTTCCCTAGCAACCGGGCCAATTTGGTTGCTTAGGAGACCTGGCTGGAGTCACTCAGCACACCCTGGGATTTGAACTAGTGAACTCCAGGGGTGGTGGCCAGCATCTTTTTACCAATGAGCTACCCAGGCCCCTGGACGTGACATTCTTTATTAATTTTCCCTATTAAACAAATTTTAAAATGATGCAGCGCATAGTATAAACACAGGCTTCATTCCTCTATGGTAGGCCTTTGTTCAGGCGAAATGTTTTTTGGCTTCTTCCATTGTATTAGTTAGGCTTAATATTGTGCCATTAGCTTAGCAACATTCTAACATCAAGCACTATTGGAATCAAATTTGCATAAAGTGAAGTGCAATATTTGCACAGAGTTGCTGCCTATGCTGAGCATTCTAAATCAGTCACATATGAGGTGCCTTAAAAAGGCAGATGCCTATGTAGGCCTCTGTTTTTTTGAGGTCTACATATGTATTACCTGTGATCCTCCTCTTCTCTCCGAGGTCGATCTGAAGCCACTGAGGATGGTTATTAACGTCAGCAGCCCAGGGGTCCTCAAGGATGGCTGGTAGGGTGCTGTTGGGAATCCATTGGACTTCGGAACCATCAGAGCTGATATTGTGCCATGATGAGCTTGTATTGGTGCCAACTGGCTGAAGAACAGTTTGTCTACTACAATCTACAGAAAAGAAAGCATTGCAGTCAGAAAGACATGAAAATTAAGTAGAGCTGTTGAAATTAACGTGTTAACGCATGTAATTAATTTGAAATGTTTATAACACTCCATGTGCGTTCTGATCACTGGTTGGAATAGGGCGGAACCTTTACGATGGGTCAGTTACACTGATGCATACACCACAAACACACACAAATGTGACTCTGCATCAATGGTCAAGTGATGGAGAAAAGGACCTCTTAACCATATTTTTGGTACAAACAAACCGAGATGGGACCTATGAAAAGCCGTATTCACATGACTTGCTGGAGTAATGCATCAGCGTTTTACTGGTGCCGTGTTGTGCTTCCATCTTACCGGACAATTTGGATGAAGACTCATTACACAGTCAGTGCCAGCGCTCAGAGCTAAACAAGATATCTGATGCAGCGCTTTTTATGAGGAGTTAAAAATGGCGCAAATCCTTTAAATGCGACTTCACCATTGCTGTAGCAAAGTGGATAGCCACTATTAAACTTGTGGAGGACGAGGATTTAGCCCACTGCAATAAAGCTATGGGGACTAGTTTTTTCATTTTGTCAACCTCCCACTTAGACTTTGGGAAATGTTTTATGTTATTTAAATTGTTGCCATATTATTTCTATCTTTATACAGTGTAATACTTTGTTTGGAAAATGTTAATAAAACATTATTGTAAAATATTGTTGTCTTTTCTAAGGAAAAACTAAATGCATTTTGACACAAAAATAAGTCAAATTTAAGACATTTCAAAATCGGCGATTTATCGCTATTAACCCTTTAAGCTCTGAGGGTGTTATTAAAGATTTTCTGTTTGAGTGGCATATGCAAAATTAAAGGCTTATTTTTTAATGGACTGATACATTGAGACTCTCAGCATAAGAAACAGCTGCAAAATCACATTAAAATTGACACAAAAAGGTACTTTATTTCTTATTTTTCTGGTTTGACATTATATAGTTCAAGAGTGTACATAAGGTGGCTCCAAAAAACTGCTTTTGTTTTGTTCCCAATCATGTCAACTGTATCTTAGAAAAATGTTGTGTTGATACGACAAAGCAATCAAAAGTTCTAACATTACAAAAATAATTTATCATAGTGTCCAATAACGTCTCCATGTGTCCAGAAGGCTCTCCAAACAAAAAAAACATAATAATTGTACATAAGAACTAATTTCACATGCAAACACAACAATGACTAAAGGTTTGCATAGCATGCAGACATGATTTTAGTAATAAGATTTCACAGAATAAGTGCCTTTTTACTCAATGAGTCTGCATCCAGTTGGTGTCATTTACTTAGCGCCATCTCCTGGTGGCCATTTGTAACATTGTGCTTCGTGTGGATTATCTAAAGATCTAACTAATGATAATTGCCTCCTATAAGTAATGGTATGTGATATTTAAGTTATATGCGAAAACGCAGCATGTAAGCAACACC
Source organism: Myxocyprinus asiaticus (assembly GCF_019703515.2). Taxonomy (NCBI): domain Eukaryota; kingdom Metazoa; phylum Chordata; class Actinopteri; order Cypriniformes; family Catostomidae; genus Myxocyprinus; species Myxocyprinus asiaticus. Next base: position 40,290,285 of record NC_059362.1, read on the forward strand.
AACATAACTGTCAAAGATATATACTTGGCTATTATTCACTATATTTTTGTCTGGGAGTAAAACAAATTGTCTGGTTGTATTCTACTCTTTGAGAGCTATGATACATGGCTATTTGATGCGTTTGACATTTTTACTGATTGCAATTATATGTGTACAGTGCAATTGTTTTTATAAATTATTAAAACGTAACTTCTAAATTGTCTGCAAATTTCAAAGCACTTGTTCAGTTTTGGTCATAACGCCTTGCATGCATTGGAAAGTAGAGCTTCTAAGTTTTCAAACGATACCTATTTTGGGTTGGTCAAGACTGTAGCTATTAACATATTGACAATTTTGTTTTCCCACGGGCTCATTCGAACTAATAGGGTTAACTATGAAAAATCAAGAGATTAATCGTGATAAAATATTTTAATCGACTGACAGCACTAAAAGTAAGTAAAAGGAGTTAGCTCATGACACATGCAAGAAATAATATGAGTTCTGCCCTCAATGACATATATTTCTGACAATAATTTTTTAATCTGATTGAGATTCAGAATGAAATATCATTCTGTTCCTTGCAAAAAGCTATTGTATAGCTTCAGAAGACTTGGAATATAGTGCACTGTCATATGGTAGTAGTACTGACTACTTTTATAGTGTTTTTGGTCCTTTTTGGAGCTTGAGAGCATCTAATCACTATGAACTATGAACAGTACCATATTTAAAAACATTCTTCAAATGTCTCCTTTTGTATTACACAGAAATAACAGCATACTGGTTTGAAACAACATGAGGTTGAGTAAAAAAATGACAGAATTTTCATTTATGGGTGAATATTCCTTTAAGAACATCAAAAGAGGGTGTGATAATTATAACTGTGTCTAGCGTTTACTTGACATAATAAAACACATATGTGGAGCAAAAACTCAGTTATGTGTACACTGACTCAACGGGAAACCTTGAGCTCTTAAAATACCCACCACGTCTTAAAAAGAAACGTAAAATTGCTGTGTTCATAGCACATACAATAAAAGAGGAGGGAAAAAGCACCCACTTCCTTTAAGGAGAAACAAACAGGGACAAACACACCCTGTGCGTTATCCTGATTCAGCCAACATTATCACATTCCACACATCTAGCACGTGGGCAGAGGAAACTCAGGAAGACGCAGAGAGAATCTCAGGAGGAGATCGGAAAAAAATCTGCTGTTTGAAGTGGCTGCATCTCAGTTTGCATACTTGAGTACAAATACTGTTTTGTGTCTGACATGTAAGCATTTGCAACATATGAACGTTTTATTTATATAGCGCTTTTCTGACACTTCACTCAAAGCGCTTTACACAGTGAACAGGGGACTCTCCTCAACATCCACCAGTGTGCAACATCCACCTGGATGACGTGACGGCAACCATAGTGCGCCAGTATGCTCACCACACACCAGCTATTGGTGGAGAGGAGAGAGTGGAGTTAAAGAGCCAATTAGTGGATGGGGATTATTAGGAAGCCATGAGTGAGAAGGGCCAATGGGGGGAATTTGGCCAGGACACTGGGGTTACACCCCTACTCTTTACGAGAAGTGTCCTGGGATTTTTAATGACCACAGAGAGTCAGGACCTCGGTTTAAAATGTCATCTGAAGGACGGTGCCTTTTTACAGTATAGTGCCCCTGTCACTACACTGGGGCATTAGGACCTACACAGTCCACAGGGTGAGCACCCCCTGTTGTCCTCTCTAACAACTCTTCCAGCAGCAAACTTAGTTTTCCCCAAGAGGTCTCCCATCCAGGTACTGACCAGGCTCAACCCTGCTTAGCTTCAGTGGGCAACCAGTCTTGAGCTACAGGGTGATATGACTGCTGGCAATATAGCTATTCACCATTTTTTAACCTGAAAAAGATCCCAAGTAATCTGTGTAAAAACACTTCATAATAAAATATTTTTTTCAGGTTAGTCCAGCTTATGTTTCTGCACGTTTTAGTGCAAAAAGACAATTTATTCTTTTAACTTTGAAAGGCAGCACTTCTTTTTCTGTAGCCACCATACTGAGTATCTCTGGTATAGACTGTAACGGAAGTTGAGTTGGTTGGGGGTTGGTTGGTAAGGACAGGGGGTTTGTTTGATGCTAGCAGTCATTGCTTGATGCATGGCACTAATTGGATTAGTGAGAATAAATTGGCATGCATCGACTGGTGTTCACACAACTAACAATCTCCTGTCATCAAGAACTGTCAGGACAATCAACAACCCACACTGATCACAGGTCCACTTCCAGAACAGAAGAGATTAGAGCGCTATCGATTGAGGACGATATGCTCATGAATCCATAATAATCGACTGAGTTTGTGCATTTCACTAAAGCTAATGGTAAACAGTCAATGAGTCCTTGTTATGAAGTACATTTTCCACTCTTACAGGTAGTAAAGCCCAACAGAGAAGGTAAAATTTTGAGCTAGTGTTGGCACAGATATACATTCAACATGCAGCTGAGCTTTATGTAAAGAAATATTTTATGGAAGTACGCAAACGTAGATGTGAATACTTGCCTAATGCATTGCAAGTGTGTGGTCCAGTTGAAAAAAATATAATGCAATTTTGCATCTGTACTCAAGGGGGCGATAGAGATACCTACAAATGTCTTTGCCACTAAACTAGCGATTTAACTTCCTTAATAAGATTCTTGTCAAACTGTTGCTCTGTCATAACAGCAGTTGACCTGAAAGCGAAAACTGACTGTAGAAGACAACAGTTAACATTATGCCCACCATAGCGGCCCTTGTGGTAAAGCAAAGAATGTAACGTACTTGCGTTACATTATTAACTGCAGTCTGAAACATTTTAGGATGCAAAACCGAAAGTGAACTTTTGCGTTCACACACTTCGTGGAGTATGTTTAAGGCCTTCACTGAAAATCTTGACATCCTAGCTTTCTTTGGCACTTTTATGAGAGTTCATGAGAGAAGTAGTGATGTCTGATTTTTTTTTAAAATTCTGATCTTTTCAATGAATTGTAGATTGTCTGAATGATTTGTTCTTGAATCGGACTGATCTGCCTCTCAATTTCAACACTGACTCGATCCGGTTGCAGCGTTTAAAAGCTCTCTTAAAAGGCTGTGAAGATTATCAGTGAATAACAACTCAAATTTCGGTCTATTCATCACCCAAAGCTTTTGTATTGCTTCGAAAGACTTCATGTTTTGATGCTTAAAAGCTCCAGTCCATATTCTTTGTATGGGCAAAATTGACCAGTAAATTACATAAAATTTCTCCTTTTGTTTTTCAGATGAAAAAGTCATACAGGTTTGGAACGACAAGTGAATAACAACATGAGGGTGAGTAAATGATGACAGAATTTAAACTTTTGAGTGAATTAAATGGCAGGCGCATGCGCTGACGACGCACACATACGAGGACTGTGCGCGTGTCGAGAAAATCTCACAGTCTGGACAGCGCGGACTGTGCTGATGACAAAATTTGCATCACGTATACTATGCGATCAGAGCAATCAACAACGTGGACAACCGAACTATACTTTGGCCTCAAGCCACTTCCTATTTTAGCAAAGGTGTAAATATTCCGGTTACATGCAGTGGCAGCAGGACAGATAGCAGGTGGCAAAACCTAATCATGTCATCATGGTCCAGGATGTAACAGGATTAATCCCACACCAATGTGTGTACTCAGTTCATATCAATACCATTGAACCAGACACACAAAAAAAGAAAAAGATTTGCTTACCGTTTGTAACAAACATGAAGAGGGTTTCAGACAAGGAGCCACTGAAAGACATGAAAAAAAGAGAAAAATATCAGTTAGCACTGAGCTTTTTAGACTCAAAAGATCATTATTACAGTGATTAATTATTATCCTGTCATGTGACGGCAACGCCCACTGGGGCCAAAAGGGAGATTCCCATTGTCATCCCTGTTCATTTTCTAAATAACAGCCATGTCGTGGGCCTTTGGATCCAGAAGACCTCCCTGACTGCATCCCACATCTCCCCCTCTGACAGGATGACTGAGGTACAGCTGGGCCAGTGAAAAAGAGCAGTGTGGTGTTAATTAAAGGGGAACGGGCTGAGAAATTGGATCTCTGTCAGCCATTACTTAAAAACCTGTCGTTTTCATGGGCTTCCTGGATGTGATTATTTTTTCATTATTTTTATGCTGTTTAAGCAAACCAATGCAGAGTTCACATTACAAAGTGGTTTACGATAGTGTATATAAATAGGATAAAGTGACGTGTGTACCCACACACACAAAAAATAAAAAAATAAACCTGAAGCCTGGGAATATAAGCAATAAAGTGCTGGTGACCGAAATATAATTTATTAAAATGAATTCCAAAAAGGATCAAACACATATCCGCATCACAGGGCTGAAATTATGCAATGCAGCATGTCAAACCAATATTTATTCTGATTATCCGGTTAGGTTAAAGCAGCCCTGAGGACTGTTACATCATCAACATAATCTCCTTAAGAGTGGAAATTATGGATTTAGTTTGCTAATCAATTGAATTAATCCACCGGTCCAGTACAATGTGGATACTCAAGTTTTATTTACATTTTTCATAGTATAAATTATTTGTTATATGCATCCTTATGAAAATCGAGAGTTCACGGCAAATTTGTTTTGACACGTCCCTCTATTTCTTTAAAAAAAAAAAAAGATAATCATTTGAGGTTACAAAGAGGCACTTACAATGAAAGTGTATGTGGCCAATTTTTGCAGGGTTTAAAAAGACAGAAATGTGAAGCTTATAATTTTATAAAAGCACTCATTTTTCTGTTAAAACTCAAATTATTTTTCACTTTCATTATATGGCGAAGAGATGTCGAAAATGTCTTTTTTGAGTTTCATTGAAAAAAGAAAGCAATCTGAGTTTGGAATGACATGAGGGTGAGTAAGTGATTTGAAATTTTATTTTTGGGTGAACTATTGCTTTATGGTAGCATTGACATAGTAAATAGAAGTGTTATATTCATTGTATTCATATCAATATACTGTATATGTTAAATTCATATTCAACATTATATTTCAAAAGTAATTTCAGGTATTACTTAAAACCCTTCAAACTGTACTAATCAACAGGTACTGTATTAATATCAGACAGATTTTACACATTAAGATTCTAGTGTCTAAGGGCCATTCATACCGAATACGTTTTTGAGGTTAAAAAAAAAAAAAAAAGCTAGATAGTGCCACACTTTTAAAAATAGTCTTGACACGGTGTGTAAAAAAACATAGCGCTCCTGTGCGAGACGCTGCAAAAATAATAAATGAGACGTGGCTCAATGGTCAAAAACGTCTTTATCTTGCATTTTTACATTGAAAAACTATAAAAAACCAGTGCAGATGGACAGCAAATGTGTTTCCATAAAAGGAAATTAACGATCGGGACACTAAGGATTCATTCTGTTTGGTTTCCAGGTTTTAAATGGATTAAATGAAGCAGCTCTGTCTCTTGAGAGCTGCCTGTTGTCTTTATTTAAAAAAACAGCCCTCGGTGGACACCTTAAACACTCCTCAGAGACTATAACGAGAGGCAATCTACATTTCTTTTTCAACCTGCCCCCCCATTACCATGTGCAAATCTGAAGAACATTCAAAGTCTAGACAGAGTGTCCCTGACATCAGGCAGTGCCTGGACCATCCATCATGCTAAGAGGGCAGGAATACAACAGTAATAACTGCTATCAAGCTGAAGGAACCAAGCAAGGTCACATTCAGCCACAGCCGTTAGTAGACGCTCAAGAATAAGACATGTTGAGACTTGTCAGGAGAAATTGCAAGACAGAATATTTGAATTTTTCCAACTGCTATCTAACTAGCAATGAGAAACACTGGGGTTTGTGTAAACAAACTGAGGAATGAGTTGAAATTACAGGAATAGTTTACAAAAAAATGAAAATTCTGTCATCATTTTCTCACCCTCATGTTATTCCAAAACCATATGACAACAAATGTCGAGATTTTTTTGTTTTGTTTTTTTACTGAAAAAATTACATTTATTTTGGGTTGTTTGTCACCAAAAAGATGCATTTGTATGCCTTCAGAGGACTTGGAATATGATTCAGGAATCGCATGGACTACTTTTATGATCATTTTGGGTGCTTTTTTAAGCTGTAATGTGAGTCATTATTAACTACATTTGTATTGAAAAGATGGACCAGGATATTCTTTTTCTCTTTTTGCATTCCGAATAAGAAAGAAAATCATACAGGTTTGGAACGACATCAGAGTGAGTGAACTATACCTTTAAGACCATGGAATAATGCATATATAAATATATATATATATATATATATATATATATATATATATATATATCTCAGTATTTTTCAGCTTTTTGACCAAATTTAATAAGTCCTTTTCTGCTCCCCATGGCTCAGTATCTAGCCTGCTCAGTGCATCCACGTGAGAGCTAACAAACTCATTGATTATTTATACACAGACACTAATTGCAATTTAAAAAGCCACAGGTGTGGGAAATTAACCTTTAATTGCCATGCACCTGTGTGTGTCACCTTGTGTGTCTGTAACAAGGCCAAACATTCAAGGGTATGTAAACTTTTGATCAGGGCCATTTGGGTGATTTCTGTTATCATTATGATTTAAAAAGGAGCCAAACAACTATGTGATAATAAATGGCTTCATATGATCACTATCCTTAAATAAAAGAGTTTTTTGCATGATCAGTCATATTTTCAAAATCAATACCAAAATTTAATAATTTCTGCCAGGGTATGCAAACTTTTGAGCACAACTGTATATCTTAATATTTATATATTTGCTCTAGTCTTCAAAAATGTCTTAAAATATAGGTTTTTTTCAATCAGTGGAACTAACATTGCAACCAAGCAGATAACTGTCTACAAACTAATGTTATTAAAATAAAAATATTTATGATAAGCTCATAGCATATATAAAATCTAAAGCTTCTAGTCTCTATCTTTCAGAAAGACCACAGAAACCACAGCAATAACTCACTCTTTAGACTGGATACCATTTGCTCTGACAGACGGGTAGTGACTGAGCCCTTTGCGCTCCTCCACTGTGACTGGTCCTCCAAACTGGTCCATAATGACTCCTGCATGCACCGCTGCTTTACACAGAACTGATGTCTGAAATTAAAAGTGGAGACAACACTCAGACACACTAACAAAGGGACAGAGAGAGAGGACAAAGAATAGAGCATAAACAAAAGCCCAGCAAGACTAACATTTTCACGCATACACAACTTTCTTTCGATAAATATTCCAGCACTAAAAAGAAAAAAAAAAAACATTTACTGCAGAAGCTACATACCTTCACAAACAAAGTACTATAGTATACTATGGTACATTTTATAACATGATAATACTATGGTACTGTGATATTTAAGATGGTAATAATTATCATATTTAAGTACTATGTACTATGCACTGAAAAAATGCTTTAAATTTACATGATTTAATCATGTACATTGGTTCCACATGAATCAATTAAGTTGCATCAACATATTTTTTCCTCTTGGTTTAGCTCATTCGTCCTTTGTCAGGAATCATAATATGTTCACATAATTTCAACAATAGAATAAAGCTATTTTTAAATGACACAATTACGGTAAGTAGCCTCAAAGTGATTTTATATGAGTCCCTAACATGATTCATTTCCACAGTTTTACATTAAGTCAGAACTGTGACACAAATTAGTATGTTGTAATGTTATGCTAGTTAGCTAACTTTTAGCTAGCAATCACATACATTAACATGCTTAATGCTAAGTATTTTCATGGCACTCCAGGTACTTCAAATCTAAAACATGGTATTGCAATAATAAATGTTAACAACAACAAAAAAAGAAGGTATTACCATGGTCATTTTTGGCACTTTTGTGTTAGTGTAAGGATTTGATAGGCACTGTGCAAACCCAAAGGACAGACCAACAAACAACTCAACACTGGATTCAAACACTTCATTCCTGCCATTTTAGCCAAGAGGTCATTTCACAAATGACAGTTGTGAAATGTTGTGAGCACACTCTCCGTTGCCATAATATGCTGCTAGAACCCTGCTAGCATAGGCATTCAATTAAATTTGCTCTGGCATTTCATAACTGCAGAGACAGGCCTCTATTAACCATAACTATGCATTTTTTTTCTTCCAACATAGATTAATTTACAATTTCTGAGTGAGAAGGGCTTTATAATTTAATTTGAAGGTAACGATTACAGTAATTGCAGCAGCCAGTAGAAATGCTTAGCATTCCTCAGCTACCACCACTAATGCTAGTGCTATGTCAGAGTAAATGCCTTCACATGGGCAATCCTTTAAAAATTTATTTTTAACAGGCTGGGTCAGGTAAAATAGCCATGACAGGACAAATGGTCTTTCAACACAATGACTTCCTTACATGTCATTTAAAACGTTAGTACAATTTGAGTGTACAATGAATAACTCTAAAGGAATAGTTCATGCAAAAATGTAGCTTTAAACTTGAAGCGTCAAGATGCATCATCGGTTCTCGCGTGTCTCAAACAATCGCGACACACCAAGTTCGAATATGTGGTAGTGTGAATGAGATTTGAGATAAGCTTTGGCAGAGGGGAAGATTTTCAGTAAATAACAACTTAAAGATGGGGCTTTTCCTCAAACAAAGCTGATGACTTCAGAAGACTTGGAATATGGCACTCAAGTCGTACAAACTACTTTTATAGTACTTTCATGCTGCCTTTTGTCGTTTTTGGAGCTTGCAGGACCTGATCTCTGTCAGCTTCTACTGTATGGAAAATAATAGTTGTGAGTTTGGAGCGACATGACTGTGTATTTATGATGCTAGAATTGTTGTTTTTTCAGTTGAACTACTCCGTTAAGCTATAATGCAAGTGGGAGTAGCTGAATCAAAGAACTGCTACAGACTTCATTCATATCAAGTCATTAATTGCAGAAAAGTTTACAATTCATGTCTGGACTGTGGCAAAGGAAAGTGTTTACAGTCTCTGGTGTGGTTTATGTTTTGCACTGAGTCCATCATTAGCTAGATGTGAATGATTACACTGACGAGTTAACAGAAGAGGTATTTTGTCTTATTATCAGCAGAAATAGCTGCTCTGCATTTAGACTGAGATGCTTCATTAACCTGAACATGTCTCCTCCAGTCAGGACCATAAATACAGCCCTAATATATCTGCCCTACTTGAAGTCTCTCTGTCTTAGTGTCTACCTCTAATTTATGACTTTGCAATAACTAAATTTCGAGATTTTCTGAAGAAACAAGCTCAACAAGCTGCACACTTTGAGGTATCATTCATTACTTTGTAGCACAAATTGTGCAGGACGAGCTATGCATCAATGTTTAAAAGGAATGTTCCAGGTTCAGTATAACTTAAGCTCAATCAACAGCATTTGTGGCATAATGATGATTACCACAAAAAATGTAAACTCGTCCCTCATTAATAAAAAAAAAAAGCTTACAGTAAGGCACTAACAATGGAAGTGAATGGGGCCAGTCCATAAACATTCCAATGGAAGTGAAAGGACCAGTCCATAAACATTATATAACACACAGTTTCAAAAGTATAGCGACAAGACGTCAACATTGTACATGTTAACAGGACTTTAGTGTGATAAAATCAGGTATTTACTGTTGTTACAGCTTTTAATATATTACAGTGTTTATGCCATTACATTGTCATGACAATGAAGTTGTAATACTGGATATAACTTAACACAGATAAGGTTAGTAAGCCATTTTCGGACACTAAAATCATGTTAACATGTATAACGTTTACATCTTGTGGCTATACCTTTGAAACGGTGTATTTTAATGTTTATGGACTGGCCTCTTTTACTTCCATTGTAAGTCTTACTGTAACCATGTTTTTTGGACTTTTTTAAAATAAATGAGGGAGTCCAAATTATTTTTTGTGGTAATCAACATTATGCCACAAATGCTGTTGATTAAGCTTAACTTGAGCTGAACCCAGAACATTCAACGTTTTTCTGTCGATTTGTTTACTTGAGTACTTATTTGTTTATTAACTGACTCTACTGGATCACTGTCATTCAGACTTAGCTATTTATGCAAAGGTCCACATAAAGACGGTTAAGAATGAGGATGTCAAGTTTGCATAATGACTAGTTACACAATTGCATAATTCACTAGTTTGAGTAGACGAAACAGTCAAATCTTATCACTGCAGGAGGGGCCACAGATCTTTCCAACTGTAAATGCATAAGCTTTACATAAGAATAACTTTAATCTCTAACCTTCCTGTTGACAACAAATGCATATTATTTCCCATTACCTGACTGCAGAAGGCAATAATGCTGTATTGTGATGCTTTTATATATTCAAGGGCCATTCTGAGAAAGGACTGTCTCTAAATATCTAAATACACTGATCAGCCACAACATTAAAACCACTGACAGGTAAAGTGAATAACATTTATTATCTCATTACAATGGCACCTGTCAAGGGGTGGGATATATGAGGCAGCAAGTGAACAGTCAGTTCTTGAAGTTCTTCAAGGGCCAAATTGTGATGGCTAGACGACTGGGTCAGAACATCTCCAAAATGGCAGGTCTTGTGGGGTGTTCCCAGTATGCAGTGGTTAGTACCTTCCAAAAGTTGTCCAAGGTAGGAAAACCGGTGAACCGGCGACAGGGTCATGGGTGCCCAAGGCTCATTGATGCGCATGGGGAGCGAAGGCTAGCACGTCTGGTCTGATCCCACAGAAGAGCTACTGTAGCACAAATTGATGAAAAACGTAATGCTGGCCATGATAGAAAGGTGTCAGAACACACAGTGCATCGCAGCTTGCTGTGTATGGGGCTGCGTAGCCGCAAAACGGTCAGAGTGCCCATGCTGACCCCTGTCCACCACCGCTGAAAGCGCCTACAATGGGCACGTGAGTGTCAGAACTGGACCATAGAGCAATGGAAGGTGGCCTGGTCTGATGAATCACGTTTTCTTTTAGATCATGTCGACTGCCTGGTGTGTGCGTCGTTTACCTGGGGAAGAGATGGCAGCAGGATGCACTATGGGAAGAAGGCAGGCCGGCGGAGGCAGTGTGATGCTCTGGACAATGTTCTGCTGGGAAACCTTGGGTCCTGGCATTCATGTGGATGTTACTTTGACATGTACCACCTACCTAAAGATTGTTGCAGACCACATACACCCCTTCATGGCAACGGTATTCCCTGATGGTAGTGGACTCTTTCAGCAGGATAATGCACCTTGCCACACTGCAAAAATTGTTCAGGAATGGTTTGAGAAACATGGCAAAGAGTTCAAGGTGTTGACTTGGCCTGCAAATTCCCCAGATCTCAATCCGACTGAGCATCTATGGTATGTGCTGGATCCATGGAGGCCCCACCTTGCAACTTACAGGACTTGAAGGATCTGCTGCTAACGTCTTGGTGCCAGATACCACAGGACACCTTCAGAGGGCTTGTGGAGTCCATGCCTCGATGGGTCAGAGCTGTTTTGGCGGCACGAGTGGGACCTACACGAGGTGGTTTTAATGTTGTGGCTGATCGGTGTACAGTATATTCTCTAAATATATAATCTCCTCACTCTACAATTTCTTTCAATCTACATTATAAGACGTAATAGGTACAGTGCATCCGGAGAGTATTCACAGCGCTTCACTTTTTCCACATTTTGTTATGTTACAGCCTTATTCCAAAATGGATTAAATTAATTATTTTCCTCAAAATTCTACAAACAATACCCCATAATGACAACATGAAAGAAGTTTGTTTGAAATCTTTGCAAATTTATTAAAAATAAAAACCGAAAAAAATCACATGTACATAAGTATTCACAGCCTTTGCTCAATACTTTGTTGAAGCACCTTTGGCACCAATTACAGCCTCAAGTCTTTCTGAGTATGATGCTACAAGCTTGGCACACCTATTTTTGGGCAGTTTCTCCCATTCTTCTTTGCAGGACCTCTCAAGCTCCATCAGGTTGGATGGGAAGCGTCGGTGCACAGCCATTTTCAGATCTCTCCAGAGATGTTCAATCGGGTTCAAGTCTGGGCTCTGGCTGGGCCACTCAAGGACATTCACAGAGTTGTCCCATAGCCACTCCTTTGTTATCTTGGCTATGTGCTTAGGGTCGTTGTCCTGTTGGAAGATGAACCTTCGCCCCAGTCTGAGGTCCAGAGCGCTCTGGAGCAGGTTTTCATCAAGGATGTCCCTGTACATTGCTGCATTCATCTTTCCCTCGATCCTGACTAGTCTCCCAGTTCCTGCCGCTGAAAAACATCCCCACAGCATGATGCTGCCACCACCATGCTTCACTGTAGGGATGGTATTGGCCAAGTGATGAGCAGTGCCTGGTTTCCTCCAGACATGACGTTTGCCATTCAGGCCAAAGAGTTCAATCTTTGTTTCATCAGACCAGAGAATTTTGTTTCTCATGGTCTGAGAGTCCTCCGGGCGGGCTGTCATGTGCCTTTTACTGAGGAGTGGCTTCCGTCTTGCCACTCTACCACACAGGCCTGATTGGTGGAGTGCTGCAGAGATGGTTGTTCTTCTCGAAGGTTCTCCTCTCTCCACAGAGAAACGCTGGAGCTCTGTCAGAGTGACCATCGGGTTCTTGGTCACCTACCTGACTAAGGCCCTTCTCCCCCGACTGCTCAGTTTGGCCGGGCGGCCAGCTCTAGGAAGAGTCCTGGTGGTTCCAAACTTCTTCCATTTATGGATGGAGCCCACTGTGCTCATTGGGACCTTCAATGCTGCAGAAATTTTTCTGTACCCTTCCCCAGATCTGTGCCTCGATACAATCCTGTCTTGGAGGTCTACAGACAATTCCTTGGACTTCATGGCTTGGTTTGTGCTCTGACATGCACTGTTAACTGTGGGACCTTATATAGACAGGTGTGTGCCTTTCCAAATCATGTCCAATCAACTGAATTTATCACAGGTGGACTCCAATCAAGTTGTAGAAACATCTCAAGGATGATCAGTGGAAACAGGATGCACCTAAGCTCAATTTTGAGTGTCATGGCAAAGGCTGTGAATACTTATGTACATGTGATTTTTTTCGTTTTTTATTTTTAATAAATTTGCAAAGATTTCAAACAAACTTCTTTCACGTTGTCATTATGGGAAATTGTTTGTAGAATTTTGAGGAAAATAATTAATTTAATCCATTTTGGAATAAGGCTGTAACATAACAAAATGTGGAAAACGTGAAGCGCTGTGAATACTTTCCGGATGCACTGTAACAATAACAAGATTAGCGACATCATGCCTCACTCTTTGGGAATTCCGTTTCATTGGTTTGAATGGAGGAGACTGGTACAAACTGTGAAAGCTGGTTTCATTCACAGAGTGTACTGAAGTATTGACAAACCTAGAGCTGAGATTAAGAAGGCAAAATAATGACTACATTTGTGCATGAATGGCTTTGGTGGGCAGATCCACACCCTCACTGCAGAGGCATTATCTGTCTTTAATCCCAGAGTCCTCTGCTCCACCTGATCTGCACAAAAGCCAATGTGAGGTAATCAATCGCTCTGCCCCTCTCTAAAGCCCTCCACGCTCGCATATCAAAGCAGACAGCAGTGGGGGTGGAAATGTGTCCCCTTGCCTTTTATTGTTAGTTAAGGCCATGTTGTGTGTGTTGAGCCTGAAGCCGTTGTCTTGAACCTGTTGTCTTTGTTGTGCATGCACACAAACAAAATCTGTGATCCATTATCTATGTTAGAGAAAGTTCCCTCCACCATCACTTGCGTGTGTGTGTGGAAATGTATCATGAGTAAATTACAATACTGACAGACAGTCACGCTCTGAAAGACTGAATACTGATACCATCTTTTCCCAGATTCAGAACCTGCATGATGCAGTAAATGCAGATCAACAGCACGTTACACAGAAATGGATGACAATTGAGGCCTCCGTTTTAACATGGAATACAACAAGGTGAATTAAAAAGACAGAAAGTTCGAAAACAGAGGCCATTCTAATTACAGCCTGTTGCATCAGCTGTTTCTTTCTTTTTTATGCTATTTTGTCTATTTCCATGTTATTTACTGAAAAAAAAAAAACATTAATCAACATACATTGATAGCAAATATTTCCATTTATATTGTTACTTTTTAAACACATTGATCTAGCCATTTCTTTATATTGCGTATTTTCAGTATTTTGTACATTTCTCTATATGTTGTTAATTTTTAGTTTTAAACTATTGCTAAACTATAATTATTTTAATTGTAAACTATAACAAACTATTATCTTTGTTTTAGATCATAACTACATAAGCTTTAGTTATGCATTATTGCTAAACTATTATTGATTTAGTTGTAAACTACTAAAATTACGATCTGTATGTTTAGATCATAACTACATTATTTGTAGTTATAAGCCATTGCTAAACTGTTATTGATTTAGTTTTAAACTATTACAAAAACTGCTATGTCATTTTTAGTTAAACACTATTGCTAAACTATTATTGTTTTAATTGTAAACTACTAAAACTATTATCTGTAAGTTTTTAGATCATAACTACGTCATTTTTAGTTATACACTTTTGCTAAACTATTATTATTTTAGTTGTAAACTATTACTAAGACTACAATCTGTTTTTACATCATTACTATGCGAATGTTTAGTTACACATGATTACTAAACTATTATTATTTTTGTAAACTATAACTAAATCTACCATCTGTACGTTTATATCATGTACGTTTATTTGTAGTTATAAGCTTTTGCTAAGCTGTTATTGATTTGGTTGGAAACTACTACAAAAACTACAAACTGTATGTTTCTAGATCATAACTACAGAATTTTATATACACAATTTCTAAACTATTATAATTGTAGTTATAAATTTATAGCACAATCTTTATATTTCTTGTACATACCAATTTCTGTATATTACATAATTGTCACTTCGCATTTCTCTGTATGTATTGTCAATTACACTAAACTATTACTTTTTAGTTACAAACTAATACTATAACTACGAACTGTATTTTTATTGTATATAGCAATTTCTGTAAATCATTGATTCCCAGCTGGGGGTACACATACCCAGGGGGTACGTAAGCAGGTTCCAGGTGGTGCGTGAAAATAATTGGATTTTGCCATGTTGAACCTAACAAAATCACATGTATGGCTTCAAGTAAAAATAATAAAATTAAGGATGGATAAAAATATTGTTTTTTTCAGTTAATTGCGATCTTCATTTGAACAATCCCGATATCGATCTTTTAATCTATGGGAAGTTTGCCATGGATCTTTTCATTGCATGTTGAGAGTATAAGTTTGGTTTGACTTGACCCGTGCAATGTGTGTCCAAAAATTTGATCCACGCAATCCATTCGTCATTGAAAGTTTCTTTTTATACCATTTCTGCTGTATTCAGTTTGTTGATCAAAAACAACAAAAAAGAAACATTAATTCTAATCAAACATTGCAGGGATGTGCTAAACAAACCATGCACATTCTCTCTACATGTGCTCACTGTTCTCAACTGGCGCTGATAGTCTTAAAGAGTACCAGTAACAGTACCATTTTAGCTCTTGTTTTACATATCAGTGCAAATACTTATAAATAGTACAAATTATGCATGTAAACAATAAACATGTAATAAGACATGCATGTAATATATTATATGCAATTTCAAGACATCATATTTACTGAGGGAATGCATGGAATTTTTACACTTTTAAAAAGACCAAAGCAATGAAAAACTAATGATGAAATACAATTTGTAAAATTAATATTTTGTAATGTTTTTAAACAGCATAGCTAAGAGATAACTGTTTCATATTTAAGAAAAATGGACATTATAACTAAAATACACCTGAAATATAATTGATTATTATCATTAATAATAATCATCACTATTATTAATCATTAATAAAAACAATATTAATAATTTGGTACACATTTTTGGTTGTGCTTCAGCCTTGGTAATGGTGAAATATATATATTTCAATATCTATACTGTATATTGTAAATTCTTAATTAAAAACTATCACTAAACCATTAATATTGTAGTTAAGCTATCAGATATTTTTGCTGCTGCAGTACAACAATTTCCCTTCCCACAGTGATCAATAAAAATGTACACTTCTCTTGGTTTTTAAGAGGTTGAGATGTGCATTTGAAACAAAAAGATTAATGATTCAGTTCAAAAGACCCTTTCAATTTTTCTCACAAAATCAATGTAACCAGAATTTGGCGTGACACATATAAATGACTGACCAGCTTAGCTTTCACAAACAGGAAGAAATTTGGCCACAAAGCTACAGTCTTCAGAAACGGCTCTTAACTTCTTAAGTTAGGCCATAGCTCAAGCACATGATTCATTCCACACACAAACATGAAATTGGCTGTTACAACTCAGCCAATCTGTCTTGTAACCCAAAGATTCAACCCCAATTTACATAGAGGTATGCACAATTACATAAACGCCTTCCATTTATACTTTACTACCCACTAAGTGACCAGGGAGAACAATGGAGCTAGCACAAATGGTCTGTCACTGCATGTCCTCAGGCCGTCCCCACACACACACACACACACACACACACACACACACACACACACACACACACACACACACACACAGCTTTTGCTTCGCTCCCTCAGCTACGCACAAGCCCTGTCACAACAAATGCACGGCAGACAATGGGACAAGCCATTAGCACATTCCTCCCCCGACTTCTGGCCTGCTTAAACATTCTCAGTGAAGACCCCAGAGGCTTAAGCACCTGTGGGAAAATCTGCTTAGAGAAGCGGCTTTCCCTGGCCGCAGAGTCACGGCAGCATCCAAAACCTGTTAGGGAAGCATCCTGCCAAGAATCTGTGTCAAAGCACGTCGGCCTCGGTAATATACCCAATCACAGACATTTCTATCTGGACTGAATTATTTTCTTCATGGACCCCGCAGTTACAGAAGGAAAAGGACAATTTGCTCCATTTTTACAGAGGTTGTTTTACAGAGAAATGTTCGATTTGGACAGGATTAAAATAACAAAGTATGTTTGTAAAACATGAATGTACCCAACCTCCTGAGGGTAAACTAATCCCATTCAAATAAATCTATAGAATGAGCCGCGGTATGCCAGACGCACCTGAGCAAAACAATGGGACACTACTCACATGTCTGTAGCCAAGAGAAATGTCTCCAGACACGTCTCCCGTCACTGCGGCGCATCCAGCTGGACAGTACTTCCTACATGAAAAAAAAGAACAAAGCAACATATTTGATTAAAGCATGTCAGTTAATTATAGCTGGCATATCTGGAAGGATAATGACAAAAATCTAATGTTTTCGGAGTACAGCGGTTATAACCATTTGTGATGGAACGAGATACAAGTTCAGTTTCAAAAAAACTTAGTGAGCTGCCTTTCAATATGCTGCTTACATAAGCAGCTGCATTCATACAGAACGTGTTTTTGCATCCATCTGCGCAGTTTTTCATCTGTATTTCAATGTAAATATGCGCAAGATGGTAGGGTTGGGCGATATGGCTACAAAAATGTTCTCTCTATATATTTCAGCCAATTGACGATATTCTATATTAATCTCGATAATTATGTATTTGCTCTGAAATGGCTTAAAATATTTCAACCAAACCGCCATTGTAGTCAAGTAGATTAAAAATGAAGCATGAAGCAAAAATCTAGTTAAAAATAATTTGACATTTTATCCACATTTTTTAACTAAATGAACAAGAATAATTTTTTTTTTTTTCATTTATGCACCCATATACAATGATACCTAGCAACCTAATAAAAAGCATTATTTACCTTAATAAATTTTTACTAAAACATTTTTGTGAATTAACTTTATATGAATATAATGTAATACTGAATCATTATTGTGGGACCCAGTCAAGTTAATTATTATAATACTGAATAATTACTATTTTGAGGATTAGATTCACATAATAGTGATTATGTGTTTCTATCATATTTATTTCACTTAGAGCTTTTATTTGCAGAACACTGTAAGTGTCTGTAAGGGGGTTCAGTGGAAAGGAGGCGGCGAGAACCGGCTTAATAATATAAATAATAATTTAATAAATAACTTAAACAAAACACACAACCAAAAACACACAGTACAGCTGCCTGCAATTCTCTCTCTCCCGAACTGTCGTCCCCGGCCGCCTTTATCCCTCGCGCGCCCCATCAGGCTGATTGGGGACCGGGTGTGTCTCATTCCAGCCCGGCCCCGCCCTCCTCGGCTCTACACTGTCGTATTTGACAGTGTACAGTGTTACTTATGACTAATCTGGTAAGACGCTGTCATTTCCTTCTTTTCTGTGATACTGTGTTGTGTTTTTAGATTTTTATAATAACTTGTAGCGGTTACAAATGTTTGTAACTGCGTGATTGGGTGAAACGTTGCACTTTGTTTTCGCAATGCATATGAACCGCTCTGAGACTTCTGAAAACAGCATATCATGTGACGTCCTTGGTATCATTAGCCCCACATGTGCACACAGAGCAGCACGTCACCCATTCCCTCTGAAGAAATTCAGCATTTAAAAACTCGTATCAAGAAACTTGTGTACTGTTCTATTCATTGCACCACGTTTACCTTATTTTAGAGCAAGGACGCGTTCAGTCTGAACAGTGGTGGAAAGAGTACTGATTTTATTTTTTTTACTTAAGTAAAAGTACTGCTACTGAAGAAATAATTCACTTGAGTACAAGTAGAAGTACTGAGAAATATTATGACTCAACTAAGAGTAAATAAGTAGTTTGCTGATAAACTACTCAAGTAATTATGCTACAAGTTACTTTATGAAAATTATATTATATATAATATATATGCTTCCATTTTTAAAACACAAAAACAAATTTGTTCTTGAAAGAAATTGGTGCTTCCTTTCACCACGGATGAATTAATTTGATCAAAAATACTGCCAAAATCATTCATTGCAAATTATTATTATGTTTTGAAATAACTGTTTTAAGTGGTATTTATTCCATTTTTTTCTTTACCTGTGATGGTAAACATATACTGTGTCACCTATTCCTTACAAAAGCATTCTAAAGTGCTAATTTGGTACTTAGGAAAATTTTCTTATTATTAGAACAATTGAAAATGGTTGCGCTACCATGTGGAAATCACAATACAGTGGGTTTTTTTTTTTCCCCCATTTGCTGAGGTATTGAGTTCTTACAAGTTGCTTTACACTTGCAAGTCAAATTTTGGTTTTAAAAATAGGCAAAAAGAAACACATTTCTCCTGAAATTCTATTTTCATTGTAACTGAAACACATTCCTATGTCAGGTTTATTCTCATTCATGTATATCCAAGTATTTTGGCTATTAAGTTAACATACAGTACAAAACTAATATAATGCAATATCATAGAGGAGGAAATGTATCTCTCTTCTATGATATTGCAGCAATTATCCAGATATGGAATGACATTATTAAGCAAACTGTTATCAACTCCTACATGCCATCTGAATTATAGTTGTAATAATAAAGTCTTAATTAACATTATGGTTAACATATTGATATATTAAGTAAATTGTAGCAATTGGTTACATTGTTTTGTGATTTCTCATCCCTCCTTTATATAACATCCATCCCTTGCGCAGTTTTGGCCTCTAGCGGGTAAGGCTTTTCAGACAGATAAACAGCAGCACAGGGCAAGGAAGTACAGTACAGCACCGTGAGCGAGAGTGTTACCCGCTAGGTCAGTTTATTTTGAACAAGAGGGGTGAACGATTACGGAATTTAACGTGGGAGTACAATACCGAACTGATGTGGATTGATAGAAGCGGAGAGCCCATCTGTTCGTGATGGTGCAAGGAACCGGACGGCGGGAAAAAAAATAATGTTCAATGAAAAGTCAAAAGAAGATTGCAATGTATGTAATTGTAACTATATCAGAATCAGAATGAACTTTATTGCCAAGTGTGCTTACACATACAAGGAATTTGTCTTGGTGACAGGAGCTTCCAGTGTACAACAATACAAAAACAATACAAAAACAGCAGCAAGACACAGATAATAATAAAAAATAAAAATGATACACATACGTACAGACACACACATACATACATACACATACACATGGGTAGTGAAAATCTAATACAATCTGTTATGTACAGTGTAAATACAAATCTGTTATGAACAGTGCAAATATTTTTTTATTAATTTTTTTCAGAGGAATGAAATGGCAGAAGATGATGGATGTGTTGGATAAATATATGAAAGACTAAACTGTGTATTGCACATAGTTATTGCTCAATGGGGCAGTTTTAACTGTTCATGAGATGGATAGCCTGATGGGAAAAAACTGTTCCTGTGCCTGACGGTTCTGGTGCTCAGAGCTCTGAAGCGTCAGCCAGAAGGCAACAGTTCAAAAAGGTAGTGGGCAGGGTGAGTGTGGTCCAGAGTGATTTTTCCAGCCTTTTTCCTCACTCTGGAAGTGTATAGTTCTTGAAGGGGGGGCAGGGGGCAACCAATAATCCTCTCAGCAGTCCGAACTGTCCTTTGTATTCTTCTGATGTCTGATTTCGTAGCTGATCCAAACCAGACAGTTATTGAAGTGCAGAGGACAGACTCAATGACTGCCGAGTAGAACTGTATCAGCAGCGCCTGTGGCAGGTTGAATTTCCTCAGCTGGCGAAGGAAGTACAACCTCTGCTGGGCCTTTTTCACAATGGAGTCAATGTGGGTCTCCCACTTCAGCTCCTGTGAGATGGTAGTGCCCAGGAACCTGAATGACTCCACTGCTGCCACAGTGCTGTTTAGAATGGTGAGAGGAGTCAGTGTTGGAGTGTTCCTCCTAAAGTCCACAATCATCTCCACTGTTTTGAGCGGGTTCAGCTCAAGGTTGTTTTGACTGCACCAGACAGCCAGCTGTTTAACCTCCCTCTGTATGCAGACTCATCGTCATCTCGGATGAGGCCGATGACAGTGGTGTCGTCTGCAAACTTCAGGAGCTTGACAGGTGGGTCCTTGGCGATGCAGTCATTGGTGTAGAGGGAGAAGAGTAGTGGGGAGAGCACACATCCCTGGGGGGCACCAGTGCTGATTGTACAGGTGCTGAAAGTGAGTTTACTCTGTCTCACAAGCTGCTGCCTGTCCGTCAGGAAGCTGGTAATCCACTGACAGATAGACATGGAAACAGAGAGTTGGTGTAATTTATTCTGGAGTATAGCTGGGATGATGGTGTTGAAAGCCGAGTCCACAAAAAGGATCCTTGCATATGTCCCTGGTCTGTCCAGATGTTGCAGGATACGATGCAATCCCATGTTGACTGCATCATCCACAGACCTGTTTGCTCAATAAGCAAATTGAAGGGGATCTAGAAAGGGTCCGGTGATGTTCTTCAGGTGGGCCAACACCAGTCTCTCAAATGATTTCATGACCACAGACGTCAGGGCGACAGGTCTGTAGTCATTAAGTCCTGTGATTTTGGGATATTATTAATAAAACATGGGAACTTGTTGAGTGGGCATTTCTTGCCCCCATATTTTGAATTTTGGGGATATTTTTGTCAATTTCAGTGGCATTTTTGCCCCCGTTAATGTCCGACACTACTGGCATTGTATCTTTCTAAGCTATTTAAAAAGTTTGTTTCAGACATATAGTAGCAAGTAAACAAGATATCCCCACATATATGTCAAACTACATTGTGTTAATGTTTGACCCAGTTAAAACATTGCCTACCTTAAAAACAAGTGACATTTGATCAGTGGTTAAACGTGTTCAGACGGTTCCCTCGTACCTGAATGAATGGCTCCTTTCCAGAATAAAATGAAATATGCAGATGTTCTTGTATAGTGACAGGGCAGAATGTCTTGGAGAAGCTAGAGAAGAGAGGACACCGGCGGCAGTTTATGTAAGCTGCTGTGCTCATGATGCTTCTGTAATACACAGCGTGTTTTAGTTTATAAACAGATTTAGCGCTTATAACTTGCCGATTTCTTCTTCTCAAAAAGCTTCCCAAAAATTCAGAAATATTATGTATTGATTTGTACTTTGTAACTGTGGTGAAAAATAACTGTAGCGAAGTTGAATACTTTTTTATATTTTTAATCAACTCAAGTAAAAGTACTATTATTTATTTATACTTAAAAAGTATACAAATTTACTCAAGCACTGTAACGAGAGTAGTTGTAATTTGCTACTTTCCACCTCTGAGTCTGAATTCTGAACAAGTTTTTGCATACGTCCACGCTATTTATTAATTGTTTTTCTTTGTCCTTTCTTTGACCGTTGGTTCCCGTCTCACTGTTTTTTCAGTGTCTCATGCAGGACAGCAACATTTTTGGACACAGCGTCAAGTTAAAAAGAACTTCAACTTTTAAAAACACATGTAAAGTCACCTGTGTTCTGTTCTACTGTATTTGTTGTGCTGTGTCTAACGTTTTTAGCACAAGAACATACGTCAGATTTTTTCCACACTGGTATGTCCCGACAAAGGCTTACAGGCAAATACACACTCTCAGCCTCGCAAACACGCACACACACTCTTACCTGTACTTTGAAGCTGGGAAATGACTGCCTCTGTCCAAGCATGTCAGCAG
Source organism: Myxocyprinus asiaticus (assembly GCF_019703515.2). Classification (NCBI taxonomy): domain Eukaryota; kingdom Metazoa; phylum Chordata; class Actinopteri; order Cypriniformes; family Catostomidae; genus Myxocyprinus; species Myxocyprinus asiaticus. The sequence continues at coordinate 40,312,778 of NC_059362.1, forward strand.
CTCTGTGGAGGAAAGCAGGAGGCCACACAATGAGGGTAAAAATGGAGGAGAGGAGAAGTGTCTCCAATAGGAAACAGTGCTCCTGACTCAACAACAACAAGAACAACAGGACATGAGCTTCACAACAGGATGACAAACTGTTCAAATCCTGGGATGAACAAACACATCCCACTCATAAAGCCCACTCACAACAAAGACCAACGTGACAAGGTGGAAATGAAGTCACAGGCACATGAAGGGAGAGTTTGAAGGGGTCATATCATGAGGAATCAAAGTTTCCATCATCTTTTATGATAAAATAGCTTGATGTAATATGAAAACATCCTGTTATGTCCTACATATTCCAAAAAAACTTGACTGAAACAATGTTCAAAAATGCCTCGTTCAGAACCTCCCCAACTTTCTGATGCCAAATAAATATATTATCACAAGACAGTCCTTGATTACACGTCAATGATGCCTAGAAACTGATAAGAAACTCATACCATTTCAAAACACCAGAAGAATTCAAAATAAAATCAAAATGTGCTGAAGTTCACCAAAGCTTGAGCTGTTTCTGGTTATGTAGCACCTGCTGCTCTGCATATCCTTCTGAAAGATGCAAACATTATGTTGTAACCGCTCCGAGAGGGATGCGAACCGGGGTCTCCGGAATGGGAGGTGGGCACGCTAACGAGGAGGCTAAAGGCTACCATTACAATTAGAAAAGAGGAACTGAAGGTCAATTTTAGTCAGATCTTAACTGTTTATTTGTAGATTATTTTATGAATCTGTAGGGTTGCCTGCATTTCGTGCAGTGAAAAGAGTTAAAAGTGTGTTATTACGTTTTATAAAACCCAGCTCTTCCTTATGCTCGTTGGTCGACACCATCTTGGATGGTGATGTTAAATGAAGCTTCTTGCTGAGGTCAGGGTTGATCTATCTTCTATACTGTGTGATTTGAGCTAGAGAATACGAAATTACCCCTTTAAGAAAACATCCAAGAGAATCAATCAAGAGAAATTAAGAACATTGGATTCCTTAGAGCTGATACTGCTTTGTGGGTTGTAGTTCAGTTAAGTTACCTTTGTGGTTTTCGGTGGAGTACGAGAGCAGGAATCCTCTACCAGAGATGTGCTGGCTGCTACGGAAGCGGACGGTTAGTTCACTGAAGTCGGTGTTTATCTGGGTAGGCTCGGGCATTGGACCACCACAGTACTCCCAGAATACTAGATGAGACAGAAAAAATAAAAATTTCACTTACATTAGAAATTTTATTGTGTAGGTCAGGGTCCAATATTGTTGCACATCTTCAAACAACTTTTACATCTTGAAATGTAAAAGAAATTGCATTGGTTACTAAATAAAATGCAGTTTCTGGCTAGCTGACCAGTAACATTTTAGCAAGTGCAATCTTAAGGCCTTTGCACACCAAACGTGAATTTTTAGTGCGATTTCTTGTCAATATTACATGAGTTCTCTTATATCTTTAATATAATGCAGGGCTAGACATTTAGGATTGTCATGTGCTTGTCCTTTGACCAAGTGAATTGAACAAAAAGTTACTTTTCCAGAGAGAAAAAAAAGGGCATTTTTTCAACTGTGGTGTAAATATATTTTTTCAGAAGCAATATTCTCATTAATATTCTTATTCAGTCACTTGTTTCCCAGCAAGACGTGATACAATCATGCACCAACTTACATTTACGTTGTTGTTCTTGGCAAATCAAATACTTAAACAGGTCTTTAAAGTTCACCCAGAAATTGGTATTCTGTCATGAATACTCATCCTCATGTTGTTCCAAGCCCACAGAAGAGAGACATTTTAATGAAATACAAAAGGCAGAATGTTAGCCCCCGTCACCATTCACTTTCATTCTTTCATCTTTAAGTCCATCTTGTGTACATCTAGAACTGTCTGGTTTGGTTCAGCCACCAAATCAGACAGAAGGAAACTACAACGGACAATCAGGACTGCTGAGAGGATTATTGCTGCCCCCCCTGCCCACCCTCCAAGACCTGTAAGTCTCCAGATTGAGGACCCCACACACCCTGTCCACTCCCTTTTCAAACTGTTGCCCTCTGGCCGGTGCTTCAGAGCACTCAGCGCCAGGACAACCAGGCACAAGAACAGTTTTTACCCTCAGGCCATTTACCACATGAACAATTAAACTGCCTTCAGAAGTCCCATAGTGCAATAACGTATAAATATGTCATGAACATATGTAAATTCACTCATATTTAATTCAATAACTGTACATACCCCTACCTTGCACATCTATTACCACTTGCCCATGTACATATGCCATTCTATGTTATATGTTTTTGCATGTTTATTTATACTCTTACCTTGTTTTATATTCTGTGTCTCACTGTAAAATTCGGTGCGCACTTGCTTATTTCTCCTATCACCAAAAAAATTCCTTGTGTACGTGAGCACATTTGGCATTAAAGCTCATTCTGATTCTGATCTTTTTTTCCATACAATGAAAGTGAATGGTGACTGAGACTAACATTCTGCCTAACATATATGATATGACAGTATTTTAATTTAGGTTCAACTATTCCTTTAAGAGTTCAAGTCAATGCCAGAATAAATGTCACGAGACTAAAGTTGACTAAATGCACCAAACATTAACAGATGAAATGGAAAGAAATGGATACTTTTATTCACCAAAGTGGCATTCAAGTGATCACAATGTATAGTTAGGACAATAATCACAATTTCAATTTGAAAAAAATGTTCAGAACTTCTTAAACTACTTCAAAGATTTCTCATCAAAAAATCCTCCACATGCAGCAATGACAGCTTTGCAGATCCTTGGCATCCAGATAGTCAGGTGACACCTTTGTATGAAATCTTCAGTTTTTTGGCAATTTCAAGCATTGTCTAGGCTTCATTCCTCAAAACAATGATTGACTGACAAGTTTCTAGAGAAAGCCGTTTCTTTTTTGCCATTTTTAACCTAATATTGACCTTAAGACATGCCAGTCTATTGCATACTGTGGCAACTCAAAAACAAACACAAAGACAATGTTAAGCTTCATTTAATGAACCAAATAGCTTTCAACTGTGTTTGATATAATGGCAAGTGATTTTCTAGTACCAAATTAGCAATTTAGCATGATTACTCAAGGATAAGGTGTTGGAGTGATGGCTGCTGGAAATGGGGCCTGTCTAGATTTGATCAAAAATGACTTTTTTCAAATAGTGATGGTGCTGTATTTTTACATCAGTAATGTCCTGACTATACTTTGTGATCAGTTGTATGCCACTTTGGTGAATTTAAGTACCAATTTCTTTCCGAAACAAAAAAATCTGTACATTATTCCAAACTTTTGGCCACCAGTGTATATATATTAAAGACAGATAATAGGATGATGTTTAAATATGTATATCATTAATCTATTTTTTATATTATAATGTAAATCAGTACATAGGCCTACTTATATTATTCAAAAGGCAGAAAAAAAATACCCGTATATGTCAGATGTAGCTCTAGAGAGATGGAGATGAGAGATGTAACATGTTTAAGTTTAAGGTGTTGAAGTTGTCTGTTTTAAGTGTTTCTCTTCACCCAGCAGCTGAGTAGTTCAGTGGTTCACAAAGCATTTTTTGCTATTTGTGCCTTTCTTGTGAAAGGTGCTGTAATATGAGCCGCACGATGTGATGAGGCAAAATCAGATAACTCCAACGTCAGGCGTTGCACTATTTATCTGTTTCATGTGAAATCACCGTATGACCATGGCGCCATGTTTGTGACCAAAATTCCATTTACCTTTAATATGCTGCGCTGTAGGATGCGGCAAAAGTAGGCTACATTTTTTTTTTCTATTTACAAATCATGAAAAGGTGATACCGCTGTTTAATTACCAGAGCCAAAATGTAATTTTTCTTTCAATACAGTGTTATCTTAAGTGACACAGCTTCATTTCGCCAAAGACAAGCAGCGATGAAGGGGGACAGCAGGGATAAAAACACTTGTGGGTGTTTGCTCATTTATTCAGACAAGTCAGTTATCTTTACACGTGTCAGTTATGTTCATAAAACCATCAATTCAGATACAATTAAACTGGAAATTACATAGGATGATGTTATTCATAACACCCAGAGTGTATAAAGGTATACGATAATTGTAACACATTGTAATATAAATAAAAAGCATTTTTTTAGGTTTTTCTTGATATCGTTTTACGGATGTTTTTCCATTCACCGCTACAGTTTCCTCCCGCTGATGGTCACATATATGGCCCCTGCGGGGAAGAATTGACATCACTGAAACAGGACAATAGTCTGCATCGCTGTTCATAAACAGGAGGGAAAGTTTAATTGTGTCGCTTGTATGCAGAGGCTGCTCTTTTTATATAGGTGTAATGAAATTTGCATGTCAAATTAGCAGGTTAAAGGTCAGCAAAAATGTGACAGCGTGTTGCTCACTGAGAGCTCACTCTAAACTCATGTGTTCAATGAGCCGCTGTATGCTGCGAGAGAAGCGGTAGCACTGATCAGTCGCGAGGATTCTAATATTACGATAGAACATTTTGCGCAATCCCCCGCCTAATTTCATTTGCCCAGTTTGTAATAAGTGACACAGGCCTAGGTTATATCACAAATATATCCAGCAATTTTTTTGTTATTGACGTTTTAATCAGGCTGCTTGTCTGGTCGGACAAGTAAAATTCTCTTTCACTTGCCTCTTTAAAAATCCACTTGTTCCGGACAAGCGTTAATGTCGAGCCCTGTAATATACAGTATATCATAAGATCATAAGTGTTTTTCTTCTCCAAATATTAATACTCTTGCAGTACACTATGTGTGCCTTTAAATACCAAATACAAAATTGATATTGCTGTGCTAATTTTTAATAGTCGTTAACAGCCTCGTCTGTCAGTAGCAATATTAAAGTATCTAATAATGGGTCACACTGAAGATGGGTTTTGTTGGGTGAGATCTGTTTTACTGCTTGCATACTTGGAGCATCGCATTAGTAACATGCAGGTTTTTTTTTTTTTAGCAAATATAACATGAGTACATGTACATGGCAATAAGATACAGTCAAACATTTGTTTTAACAGTCATTATGAGTGTGCATTATGCAGAGATTTTAAACAAATGCACTTAACACAAGTATATACAGTATGCGGGACAGTGGCATATACTTAATATCGTTCCAAATGATAACATGTTTTAACCGTTACACTTGATTCTTTCTAATCACCCCTCAGACTGTGTATTCATGATAATACTGTCAACTTATCCAGCAGGTGAACTGAAGCAGTTTGTAAACATCGCTATAGAAATGATATGAAAATAATATTATGATAATATTTTTTGGCCATATCGCCCAGCCCTACCTCTTAGCCACTTTTTTGGCATTTTAGTGCAACAAAAGCAAGATGTAGATCACAACATAATGATTGTCTACTCCTATAAAAATAGCAAAATGACAAAAATAAATCAAAGTGAAAAAAGTGAACTAAAACGGTCAATTGAAGAAAAACAGAGTAACTGTTGAGCATCTTCAAACAACTTTTACCTCAGAAAATATACTGTTAGATGCTGAGCCAGAAAGACCATTTTTGTTTTTGCCGTTAAGCCATCAAATGAAAACCCGAAGAACAAAACCAAAAAATATGTTTTGATTGTTTTGTGCCACAACCAATACAGTAAGTTAATTTTGTATCCTGGTCTAAGTATAAAACAATCAATGCAACAACATAGTTCTTCAGCTAATGGTAACAATTCTCAATCGGCAAAACCTATACTGCAAAAAAGGTGTAAGTTTGATCATTTATGACACGGTGACACCAAAGACAGAGATTGTGTTATGCTGAAAAATTTAAGAGACTTCTGCTAAAAGAAGGGTAAAACTTGGAATGCAAACCACATAGTGTTTGATAAGTTCTGATGATTAACCGAGCATTTTGAACTTCATAAACAACCAAACGCACCAAAGGGTCAAAACACTGAGAAGTGCGAGTGACGCAACTGTCAAACTTTGCACCAGCACAAAGCTTTAGTCATCCAGCATCTCTCAACCATCGTTTAAGAGACACTCAGTGAGGAATTCCAGCCATGCCACGGCTGGATGCTTTGATCAGTGGATGTGGTTGAGGCTCGACTCTGACACCATGATGGAGTTTGTGGTTAAAGAGTTGGCAAGGGAGAAACCAGACATAGTGCAAGAAGTTTCATGCCCTCAAGGGTCTTTTGGTGCCATATGTTCAATCCAGAGCTCATCAACATGATGGTTCTGGATTTAATAAAGACCCACCACACGTATTACCTAAATCTCTTCCCAGCCTTTCAATAAAGGCAGTAAAATGTTTCCTCCAAAGTTAATTATTTGTGGGTACAAGACAAAAAAGGGCAGCTTGTGTTTTCTATCAATTTTTTGCAGGGGTGATGAAAAAAAGACCCTAGGTTTGGTTGTAAATCTGAGATACCTGACAGGGCCGAAAGATGATAGCCTCACAAATCAAGCCCTGGTCACACATGCAGAGCAACATTTTCGCTAATTTAAGTCCATGTTGTTGACTATTATTATTATTGTTATTAACTTTCTTCAAGAAATTCAAAATCTTCTTCAAAGCAATGCAACAAAGAAAATAGTATACAAGTAAAAAAACAACAACAAAAACAATGAAAATAAACACTTATAGGCTCTTAATGAAGTCATCTCTATAGAGAACATATGAATATCTGAAGTCAAACATTGCTGGTTTGTTTCCTAATATCTAACATCACTTGGACAAAATTTTAATAAGGGTGATGATGTTTAGTTAAAAAAAAAAAAAAACTATTTTGGCGCATGCCATAGTGTTGTAGCTGTTTTCCTCATCAGTGGTGGTTAAAATTTTGTTTTGTCTAGCCGTTTGAGATGTTTGACTTCCTCCATAGCGCTTAAAGGTAAAAACAAATAAATTCAAATGGTCACGTAAGTTGTGAGTAGTGCCCGACCGATATATTGGCCGGCCGATATTATCGGCCAATATTAGCCTTTCACCGATATATCGTATCGGCGTATATTTTACCGATATGAAAACTTTTTTTCAGAACATGTAATGCAGAAAACAATGTTTTAGAATTGTGTCATAGCATAGTTTGTCCAGCAGAGTGCGCTCCGGCTCCATTGATTACTGAGCTGACTCTGTGCTGATGGTGGTTCTGCAGACAGTGCGGATTTAAGCGGTGTCTCGGTAAGTTAACTAGTTTGTGAAATATATACTGGAAACTTAATAAACAATGACTCCATCATTTTCCCTTTTCAATATAACTAATTTAACATTAACCTTGTCCCTGACAACCATGTCACTCATGTCTGTTTGCTGTTAGCCAGCTATATTTTGTCAGTGCAGTAAGTAATGTAACAGATTGAAATTTAAACATCAGAGCATATTTTTGCAGCTCAGCAGACAACGGTGCGGTGGTGGATCGTGTGTGGTGAGTGTTGATTTCATGCTATGTTGTTATGTAGTTGGCGAGACACAATGCTGGAAAGTAAAATAAACAACGTCTGTCTTTTACTCTCCGTGACAACGAGCTTATAGCTAACTAGCTAATCATGTAGCTACTTTCAGTAACTACGTTTCCATCCAAGGATTTTTTGCGGAAAAAGTTTTAGCGCAACAAAATAAAGCTAATTATCGCTAAAATTTCACAAGTGTCGACATAATATTTTTCCGTTTAACTCTAGCGCATAAACTCTATGTCGATACATCAAATGTCGCGAAAAACTGGTTTGGAAACACTTTTGTCGACTGACATTAACGCAAAAATGTAGTGTCACATGACAGAGTTTACACCAATAGTTAGCCTGTGTTAATCATGACGACAAGGTATAGGATCCTTGAAAGCTAATTTATTGTACGTGATTATGGATTGATCTGAACGGCATAAAGATCCGATCACTGCAAACATGACACTTCAAGGAGTGCCAAAACAAATATCTCGTATCAAGACATGCACATTGACAAGTGCACGGAGAACAAATGAGTGGCCACTCATTGTGATTAATTTAATCACGGTAGACATCCATTTATTTATTAAAGTTGCTTTTACACACCATTCAAAATAATAGACGGAAGACACGGAATTAGCCCACAATACAAAAAACATAATTTCTGTGCACAAAGATGTTTTAAATAAAAAAATAAATACACAATACTAGAAGAAAAGCTTCAGTGTGCTTTTTTGGAACACTAACATAGCCCAATTATATTAAATTATTGTTTAGTTTACTTTTGAAAAAATGCCTGCAAAATTCCCTGTATTAAATAAAATAAATTACCACATGAAAAAAGCATTAAATTAAAAAACATAAATTACCAAACGAAAAAAATATATATTTTTTGTCCTTTTTCTTTACACAAACTTAAATTAGCCGTACCCTTTTCTGTAGACGAATAAAGTCGGCTGAATGACATTTTCTACACTTCAAGACTATAAACTATCAGAACTATTTGTCCAATGCGGAGTTCACTTTCAGAAAACAAGCTTTTGAACCTTTTAAAATGTTTAAATATTTTAAATCTAACCCTCTTTACCTCGGATCGCATTTGCTTCTTCATAAATATAAATTGCATTATGACGCTAAAATTAATTTTAGGTGACAATCAAGTTCAGTTGGTCCTTAAAAGTTGTGGGACAAATATACAGGACATAATGCAGTTGAGATGGCAATGCTTCAGATTAGATGATTGTTCAAAATTGCCCACTGAATATCAGGAATGTATAATGTAAACCCTGATATTACACCGCATCACTTTTTCTTTAATAGCTGTGCACACAGCATATACACACTGATGGATGATCCTTATCCTAAGACCGAAAATTTCCCCATTACTTGGTGCAGGATGCCAGCTTGAACAGGGCCATGATGATTCGCTTTCGGGTCGGATCCGGTGTCAACCTGCGATAGGCGCAACATCAGGACCAATATTACAGTCCTATCAGAAGGGCAACTGCTCCCTTTTGATTGCAATTCCTCATCTTCTGATTGCATTTTTTGTGAAATTAAAATGACAGTAAGCTGGCTAATTTCAATTAATTGTCTCAATACTCTCCCCATTTTACCAAAACTTCTGAGGAAAAAATTAGGGACATCTGGGAGGCGAATTAGCGATAAACACACATTTCTGTATGGAAAAGGCTTAAGGGCAGATTTATTTTGCGATAAACCAAATCTTACGTGACAAAGTGTTATTTTAGCCATGACATCATCACGCACACCATTTTTATCGATAAAGGGCCATTTGAATGGACACAGGCAGAAGACGGCAAATTTCGCAAAAAATGTTTTCGCCATTTTCGATAACAAAATAGCGCGAAAAGTGGATGGAAACTAGGCTATTGTTGTCAGCTGAGTGGAAGCTAATGAGTAAACATGTATTCACCAAACTGTTTTGTTCAGGATTCACAGTTTGGTACCCCTTCAACCGAACAATTCCAGTCGTTGCATTTATAAAATATAATATTTAAAAGTCTGGTTTTCCACCGTTGAAAGTTTCCCCTGAACTTCCATAGCAGAATACGGTGTAACACCACTGCTTATCTGTTTATCTTGACTCAGCAGTATTAATATAATCAGCATTTGACTGATACTAAACAGTACTGATGTTTATTTAGCTATTTATTGTATTTTTATTTATTCTTTATTTTCTCAGTGTTCATTTCTAGAATTTGTTGACAATGTATAATAATAATGTCAAATATTCTTTGATAAAAAATATTTAAGAAATCAGCCTTCTGAGTACCTTTGCATAGTCATATCGGTGCAAAATCGGTGAAAAATCCACAAAGAAAATGTCTGTTTTCATTCCAGCTCAAAAATGTAATATATCAGGCACCATATTGGGAATCGGTGAATTTTCCCTTTCTAAAATCGGTATCGGTCTCAAAAATCCCATATCGGTCGGGCTCTAGTTGTGAGTACCAAGAGTGATTCTGCTCTGTACTCGTCTGTCTATGGAGCACAAACATCGGAAAGACTGCTGGACTCGCACGCACTTGCTCCAGAGATAGCTCAGGTGACACTCACGTGAAAACAAAGATGTGCGTGTCAGATGATAAGCATATTTACTGCTTATGAAGCGCCGAATTCAAGGTGAAAGTCATTAAATTAGCTGAATTTCATTGAAAATTTTAATTCTGGAAAAACCCTGTCCATGTCTCTTCAGTTCTCTCAGTCTCACATGAAGCCCCGCCCACTGATAGCTACACACATGGCGTGCACATATTCACATATCGCGATATACACGATATAGCAAAATCTCAATCAATTAGGTTTACAACTAACAAATATTTTGATAATCGATTAATCTTCGATTATTTCTTTGATTAATCGGATAATGCAATTTTATTAAAATGTATTTTATTAAAATAAAATAAATAAATTAAAAAAACAGAAATGATAAATGGTGTAAGGATTTGGTTCGATTTACATTACTGAATTCACGATTCTATACTCTCACAAAACTTTGAACAAACCCTGAATCATGAATAGTTAAGTTTGAATTTCTAATTATTATTATTATTATTTTCAGAACACATGCAAAATAGTTCCTTTCCTTTACTTGTAAAACTTAACAGGAACAGGAATGGAGTGGGACCAAAAAACAAAAAACAAAAAAAAGGGCAATAGTGACACTAGAACAGAAATATTAATAATTCTGCCCAGCTGAAAAAACACATAATTATGTTAGATATGCTTGTACACTGTCACTCAATACATGCATTTTGAAGTATTTAAAATTAATATTTAAAGTTTTAAAATAGTATTGTCATTGATCACATGTTTTTAAAGCATTATTTAAAAAAATACACTTTTAATGGTATTGTATGCTTATCCAGTAACACAATGTTTGCCATAAAATACACTTACAGGTGAAATCAGACATTACATTGGGCATTATTAGGACTATCACATATAAGACCCCTTAGCATTATTATACATTATATTCATCATTATATACAGTTCAGTATAGTGCAATATAGTACAATCATATATAAACGCAGTGCAGATTCACTCTTGCACTGAAAAGTCTCATCCCGGAGGTGCTCATTCTGTTACATGCGCTTACATAAGAAACGATATAAAACACTTAGAACACCGCACACCTTGACCTCGAGACATCAGTGTGACATCCATGAAAGCTGCACGATTGATTACATTGAAACTGAATTGGCAGTATGATGTTGCACGTGTTTGATCACAATTATTGCTCTCCCTTTCTCCATTGCGATCGGTTTGATTGATGTGGATGTGCGTGCTTGCTCAGACGAGAATCGCTTGTGGAAAAGACAAGCAGTTTTGTGAAACACGCGGAAATACGTGCCTGATTTTGAATTCATAACATGTCTACATTATAAAGAGAGAAAAAAGCAGTAAAATGTAAGTTACGCGTGAGATAGAAACATATCTCAAGCACATTAAACAGCACAAGCCCTCAGACAACGCACCTGATGCAGCAACTGCGCCACGTTAAACTATATGCTTATTATGATCTTCTTTGAAGTGTTTATAAAGTGCTGTCATTCGCAGGACATCTTGGGTCGTGTTTTTTGTGCTTCAATTTGTCTCCATTTTTCAAACGAGTTTCATCATTTAACGCATTTTTCACTGGGCTGTAAAGTGACGTCACTGACGGAGCTTCTCCGTCCTCGCCGAAAATATTCAACTAATCGATAATGAAATCCGTTGTCGATGATTTTAATTTTCAATAATTATCAATTTTATCGATTAGTATGCAGTATCAATTGACACTTTATATCATTGATATATATCGTCATATCCCCATAACCGTAAATTATATCATTTATAAGATGGACGATCTATCAATGTACGAATCAAACTCACTCAGACTACCAACAATTCCTTTTCTACACATCATGGATGGATGGATGGATGGCAAGGTACTGTAAGTACTGTAGCTAGCTTGATAGCTATGTCGGAAACTAGACAGATAGATACTGTGAAGAGATACTGAGTTGGCTAGCTAGACAGCTAGATACTGTAAATAGCTAGCAAGACAGCCAGCGACAGCTCTTTTATACCGTTATATAGTTTCAAATTCTATTCTTTTAAATATTTTATACGTTTTTTTTTTAAGGGGGAAAAAAAACAGTAAGTTTATCAATCAGTTACTGGTGCCAGCTCATGGTAAGGCTCGGATCTGAAGCAGGTTAATCAGATTTACTCACAGTAATGTTATCTGGAGGAGAGTAGAGTGACTAAAGACCATATGATCAATTATATCACAATCTGATTGCGTAAGAGATCACAACTCGATGAGCTAAGTGTTGTAGAGAAAGTGTTACATTTGAAAGCTTTTATATCTTTTCCAATCAAAAATTCAAATGCTTTCTTTTATACTGTTATAAAGTTTCAAATTCTACTCTTTTAAATATTTTATACGTTTCTTTTTTTAAGGGGGACTCTGTGGTTTCCTCCTGCTTTACAGTAAGTTTATCAAGCAGTTACTGGTGCCAGCTCATGGTAAGGCTCGGATCTGAAGCAGGTTAATCAGGTTTACTCACAGTAATGTTATCTGGAGGAGAGTAGAGTGACTAAAGACCATATGATCAATTATATCACAATCTGATTGCATAAGAGATCACAACTCAATAAGCTACGTGTTGTAGAGAAAGTGTTACATTTGAAAGCTTTTATATCTTTTCCAATCAAAAATTCAAATGCTTTCTTTTATACTGTTATAAAGTTCCAAATTCTATTCTTTTAAATATTTTATAAGTTTAAGGGAGAAATAATACACAGGGCACCTTTAAAACATAAAGGGGTTTAGTTGTAATCATAATGGAGAATTGCTGATGTCTGAGAAAGCAACATCTATACCTAATTTTTAAGCACCAATGCCAATTAAGTTAATTATTCAGTCAGCTTACCATTGTCCGCTTCATAGGATCCTTTCATAACCTTTAAATAGTCCGTCTCACAGTCCTTTTTCTCTATGTTCAGGTCTCCAAACTTGAGGATGATTGTGAGGCCGATGGGTACACGGATCCGCCATTCACACCAGGAGTTGTTGGGGTAAGTTCCTGGGTAGTTCTTGGAGGACAGGACACCACTCTCTTGGCCCAGGACATAATGACCACAACCATCATCTAAAGAAAAAACAGATCAGTATAACATATGACACCTTGTTGTAATAAACCATGGTGAATTCAAACCCAGGAGGAACAGAACTCAAGCATGTACAATGAAATACGGGGAAGTGTTGGGAAAAGTAATTTTGTTTAGTGTCACTAGTTGAACAGAAATTAGTACTTAACCTTTTTAAGGCTCAGTGGTTAAGGCTCTTGGTTACTGATCAGAAGGTTGGGGGTTCAAACCCCAACACTGCCAAGATGCCACTGTTGGGCCCTATCTGCTCCAGGGGCGCCGTATCATGGCTGACCCTGCACTCTGACCCCAGCTTAGCTGGGATGTGTGAAAAAAAGAATTTCACTGTATATGTGCAAAAATGTATAATGTGTGATAAATAAAATTAATTATAATTAAAGATGAGGTTGTTCCTCAATTTTAGACCCCAATTTTGCATTGCTATAAGCTATAGACCTGTTGAACTCCTCTAAATATCAAAACAGTTAAAACTCTTTTGCAGCAAGAGCTTGCATGGGCCCAACAAGCTAATGCATGCCAACACAACGTAAACCAAATAATATTATGTCAGACAAAAGCTGGCGAAAAGTTTAATTATATCACTGTTTCAACACGTACACGCCTCTGGCCCCTAAGACAAGTCAAAACACAACATGCAGTCTCTACTGAAGGAGACCTGAATTTGAGTTTTGTAATTAGATGCAAAAGACTTATTCACTCACGATGTAACAAGACAAAACCCTGATTAGAGAGGAAATGTGACTTTCCTCACACATGCTCACAAATGTGGGGTGTTAGAAACCATCAGCTGCTGGGCACAGGCCATGTGGATGAGCCCAATGTTAAGGGCTCCCACGCAGGGGGGGTTAGTGAATGTTTATGCGCATTTGTGCATATATGTTTTAAAGTCTCACACTTTGGCCCCTGTTCACTGAGGCCCTGTTTACACCTGGTAGTAACATGCGTCTTAAATGTGTCTCCTGTGACCATTTATGATCGGATTTCCAGTGGAGAGTGACTGATTCGTGACTACATACATCAGTTACTATGAAAGTGCATTAATGCTAGTGATAAACCGATAGATTAAGGGTTCCCACTCGTTTTGACCAGCAAATTTCCATGACTTTTCCATGTCCTTTCAAGGCATTTGTGATAACTAGACAATTAGTAAAAACATTTTTTTTGCCACAATTACACTACCAACAGCAATAACAGTTTAACTTTTAATAATGACACCACATCGTCATGCAGTTGCTTATTAATTAAGCTAGTGATTGTTACAACAAAAAGGCAAACACAGTAAACAAATCATAGATACTAGTGATCAACCGATATGGGTTTTTTTAATTGCCGATGCTGATTTCCAGGAAATGATTTCTTACTAGAGCAGTTTTGGAGCTTGTAGTGGATATACAGTATCTCTCTTACTTTTGAATGTTTCTCTGCTGTGTGATGCTCTGATGGTGTTTACTGGTTGCCAGTATGTCACAATGATCTTTGATAGTGACAGCAGAACTATTCATAACTGTTGTCAATTCAAACATTTTTAGCATTTCACAGTTATTGTAAATTGAATGTAATTTTACAGAGTGTGGCACAAAAACATATCTGCAGCATATAACTTGGAAAAGTGTGCCAACTTTTAAAATAAATATTGGTGATCAGATTGTATCATCCATTCACAGTGCTAAAATATCTGTGATTGGTTTTTATATATTTTGAGAGAATTAAGAGTAAATATTGTATAAGTGTTAATTTAATTTTAGCAATCTGACGTACATTTTATTTTAAAAACCCTTATTGGTTGACTATTAGTTACCGCGTGTCAAGTGTAAAAAATAAATACAAATTTTTAAAAAAAGTCACTCTTCCTTCCAAATATAATTCCAGATTTTACTCTCACCGCAAAATATTACATTTCAAGCAGCATGACTTCTGTCTTGTGCATGTTTAGATATGTGCTTGTCAAATTTTTTTCTATCAAAGTTATTTTTAAAGCTGCACATAAAAAAGGGGTTTAAACTTCTCGAATTAGGAGCAATGGTCCTTTGACAGGTGAATAGTCGGGCCTTCACTGTTGTCCAAAACACATCAGGACAGATTAGCATTTACACAACAAATGCATGTGGCACAATCTCTTTAAAAGACCTCTGAATGTAGTTTGAATGATCGGATCACGATGCATCGATTTTGAAAATCTGTCCGATAAAAGTATTTATAATATCGGAATTTATTGGTTGGGGAATTAAAACAATGTAAAGACTATTCCTTTCAAAATCTGCTGGAGGAAAAAAAAAATTTTTTGAATGAGAGAAAATAGAAGTTCTCATAAAAATAGCAGAAGGATCCTGAAAGTGCTCTTAAAGGGTTAAATCTTTGCCGTAATCTAATCCTGTAATCTAATTTAGCGCAAGATGATGGCAAAAGAAATCTAAACCTAAAACAGGCAGAATATGCAGTTGAATTTCCAATATCGTCCGATAAATATCAAATAATGACCAATAACGATAAATAAATAAAAAAAAATAAAAAAAGTATAAATATCAGCCGATTACCAATATGGTGCCGATATACAGTACTGTGCAAAAGTCTTAGGATGACACATAAGATGATGATAAGATTTATATCTTCAGCTTTAGTGTGTCAATAGGAAATATAAATGTTAAGACTCCCAAACATTACTTTTGTAAATAGAATAGATTAGAATAGAAGAACAGGGAGCCCTGCAACATGTCATGGCCACAAAGAGCCCCCCACTGAACATAGCATCAGTCTGGGATTACATGAAGAGACAGAAGCAGTTGAGACAGCCTAAATAGATAGAAGAACTGTGGCGAATTCTCCAAGAAGCTTGGAACATCCTATCTGCCAACAACCAATAAAAACCGTGTCCAGGTGTACCTAGGAGAAATTGGGACTGTTTTAAAGGCAAAGGTGGCCACACCAAATATTGATTTAGCTTTTTTATGTTTACTGGACTTTGTATGGCATTAACTGAAATGAAAACTATTTATGTCATTATTTTTGAAGACATCCTCACTATGCAACATTTTTCACAAGTGCCTAGATCTTTTGCACAGTACTGTATCATGCATCCCTAGTATCGGATTGCACAAAACTAATGTTAATACCAGGTGTACACGGGTCTAATATGTTATGGCCCTGTTATGCCACTGTCTCCCACGGTAAAGGCACTCACACCTGTGACAGCAGCACCAGTTCTTCCTTTCCTACCAGACAGCTGGGTCACCAACAGCCCTGCAAGAACATGCCGCTGATATATGCACATAACAGCGCCAGAGACCCGAGACTTTTGTGGCATTGAAGGCATTCTTAAAATGACATTATGAAGAATGAACGGATTAACACCATAAATAACTCTGTAGACCACGTAGAACATAGCGGAACATTAGCATGGCAGGGTGCACTAACCATTGAAACGAAGCTTTCTTTGACCTTAGGTAGTATTAAGTCAGTGCTAAATTTTAGCAGACACACAGTGTCCTTTGTGGTGGTGGCTGAACTCCAGATGTAGGGCTGGGTTTGTGCCAAATTTCTGCATGGAAAATGTAAACTAAAGGTCCCACCTTAAGGCAGGTGGAAGGGAAATGATATCACATGTTAATCATGGACATACAACAATGGCCCATTGAATGGACATTAAGCTAAAACGACACTTCAAAAATAATCTGTGTATTTTTCACAAATGTCAAAGCATGAAGATAGCAGCAGTCACAAGAAACTTTGACCAAAAAATTAAACTTCTGTCATCAATTATTCACCTTCATGTAGTTCCGAACCTGTATGACTTTCTTCCGTGGAACACTAAAAGATGATGTTATGCAGAATAGGGGTGGGTAAAAATATCGATTTTCCAAAGCATCGGGTCTTCATTTGAACAATCTCCGTATTGATTCTTAAATATCAAGATCGATCTTTTACTCTATGCACAGCCCTCTACTACAATGAGAGGAAATCACATGCATTTGCAACCAAATTTTGCACTATGCAACAAAAAAATTATATATTTGACAACTGGCTGGTAAATGTTTAGATTTCACTCACCAGTGATTGTGTAGTATAGTGGTGGAGTATTCGACAGCGAGATCCTTTTACTGCGTGTTGAGAGTAAAAGTTGTTCCGTGTGTGTCCAAATAAGAAATCTATGCAGCCCATTTGTCATTAAACGTCTCTTTTAATACCCTGTCTGTTCTTTACAGTCAGTTGTTGATCAAAAACGAAACATTTAATTCTAATCATGCATAGCACGGATGAGATAAAGAAGCCATTCGAGTCCTCTCTTGTTAATATGCACTCATTTGCAGATGCTCTTTACAGAAATGCCAGATTTCTTAAAGAGACAGTACCAGTTCTTAGCACATGTTCAACAAATCAGTGTAAATACTTGTAAATAGAACATTTATGCAATTAAACAATAAAGATTTAACAAAATATAATATCTGCAATATAATATGATATTTATTAATTGAATACAAGGATTTGTTCATTGAAAAACTAATAAAATATAATTAGTCAAATTAATATTTTCTTATTGTACCTACTAAGAAGGTCCCCAGTATAATTAACAGTATTAGCTAGGAGAGAATTTCATTCAGAGGTAAGCAAAGTGGACTTTATAACTGAAATATACCCATTTGAATCAATATCGAATCGAAATCAGAATCAAAAGCTAATGAATTGGAATCGAATCGGGAAATCTGTATCAATACCCAGCCCTAATGCAGAATGACAGCCTTGGTCCCCATTCACTTTCACAAAAAGGAGATGCAATGAAAGCGAATGGTGACTGAGACTACCATACTGCCTACCATGTTCTTTTTTGTATTTCACAGAAGAAATTAAGTCAAATGGGTTTGGAACAACATGAGAGCGAGTACATGTTTTGGGATGAACTATCCCTGTAAATATGCCAAAAGCAAAAAAAATAGCTTTCAGCAAAAACTGCTTGTTTTTCTCCATTCATCCTGATAGAGAACACAGCACAGCTCCAAATCCACCCCTTTTAGCACGCTCAGGAACACCTGGACATCGTTTGCCCCAGGGTGGCAAACAAAATATTCACAACATTGAGAGGTCTGCATGTAGAGACAATGCAACTGTCTCCTAATATCAGTTCACACTAGTTGAAGCCATTCACACAGTCCCACATATGCGGCATTGCAACAATAATGCCACCAAGTGATACTAGCGCGATAGTTTTCTCATAATAGAAAACAAAGAATACAGCAGCTGTCTTAATGATGGTAACAACACGATAGGCTTGATGAAGCACAATGCTTAAATATCTGGTGGTAACTAAAAGGTTGCTGGTTCAAACCTCATTAGGTGATAGATCCATCAGCTACAAACATTGTGCCCTTGATCAAGACACTTAATTCCAGGTTAGATGGACTCCCCTGTAATATGTGCACTGCTAGCTGCTTTGGATAAAAGCATGGGCTAAATGACTAATTAGTAGTACAGGAACATCTCAACAGCAGATCAGCTCAAGTTACATGGTCATAGCACCAACTAATCAGCACTGGGCACATTTCCGAGCACTTTGATGGCAATACAGTCCCACTATGGGGTTCCAGGGGAAGCTGTCCGCATGAACATGCCTGCATGTTGTGTCAACTGCTGTCTGGTGTGTTTAGACTACAGTCAGCACATTTTTTTTTACCAGCCAAAGTTGACACTAAACATCTTTTCAAGCACTAAATCTACACCGAAGTGTAAGGATATCAATTTGAGGTTATTAAAAAAAGAGAAATGTTAAAAGGTTGGAAGTATAGCTTGAGATTACAGGAGCAACATTGTGGTTCACAATTACTTTAATCATGTACCAGTTGGTAAAGTTTAGCAAAAATACAAACACAGAATGTATTGAAATTATTTTAGCAAAGTTTGCAACACTGTAACTCCCCACTGGCGGCGGCTCTTGTAAGTGTACTTTCAATGATACTAAAGTATCGATGAATGTTACATATTAACAGCGAAAAAATCCACAAACAATAACCTTAACCGCCTAAAAAAGCAGACCTTCAAACATCAGACCCAAACCCTTTTGTTCACTTACCCGGTTTCTCGGCGAACACAAGCGGGTGAATTGTTGAGCAGAAGAAAATCAGTCCATGCAGTAAAATAAGTCCAGACATCTCCACTTAAAACCTCTTTGAAATAAGAGAGAAACGCGAAGGTGCATTGGAGAAGCCTCACGGGAGCATGTTTACCGGGGAAAAACTCGTGTACGTGTGTCTGTGGATCCGCAGCCCACACTCCCCAAGCGCCTTGAATGAACTCTTCCGTGTTTTCCCCACAGGCGGCACCAAGCGGTCACTAGACCAGTCTGACGGGTCTGACTTGTGACAGGCAGGCGGTTACTTTATTATCAGATACTGACTGAGTATTCTGAGTGTAATATATTTCAATATAGTGTAAATAGTAAAGGTGTAGAGCATAGTGTTTTAACTAAACAGTCTATAGATACTTTAGATAGACTACTGAATTTAGTATAGTTACTTATGGTTACTTAGTATACTAAAGTTAGTATGTACTGTATAGTGTCAGTATACTAGCATAAATACTGAGAATAGTATACACTGGTCAGCCACAACATTAAAACCACCTGCCTAATATTGTGTAGGTCCCCCTCATGCCGCCAAAACAGCACCAACATGCATCTCAGATTAGCATTCTATGATGCTATTCTTCTCACCACAATTGTACAGAGCGGTTATCTGAGTTACCGTAGACTTTGTCAGTTTGAACCAGTCTGGCCATTCTCTGTTGACCTCTCTCATCAACAAGACATTTCAGTCCACAGAACTGCCGCTCACTGGATGTTTTTTGTTTTTGGCACCATTCTGAGTAAATTCTAGAGACTGTTGTGTGTGAAAATCCCAGGAGATCAGCAGTTACAGAAATACTCAAACCAGCCCGTCTGCACCAACAGTCATGCCACTGTCCAAATCACTGTGATCAAATTTTTCCCCATTCTGATGGTTGATGTGAACATTAACCGAAGCTCCTGACCCATATCTGAATGATTTTATGCACTGCACTGCTGCCACATGATTGGCTAATTAGATAATCGCATGGATGATTGATGGTGGCAGACGGGCTGGTTCGAGTATTTCTGTAACTGCTGATCTCCTGGGATTTTTATGCACAACAGTCTGTAGAATTTACTCCGAATGGTGCCAAAAACAAAAAACATCCAGTGAGCAGCAGTTCTGTGGACGGAAATGCCTTGTTGATGGGAGAGGTCAACGGAGAATGGCCAGACTGGTTCGAACTGACAAAGTCTACGGTAACTCAGATAACCGCTCTGTACAACTATAGTGAGAAGAATATCATCTCAGAATGCTAATCTGAGATGCATGTTGGTGCTGTTTTGGCGGCATGAGGGGGACCTACACAATATTAGGCAGGTGGTTTTAATGTTGTGGCTGATCGGTGTAGATATGTAGTATGTAAAGAAAGGTATGTAGAAGACAATAGAGTGAAGTAGCCTGTAGATAGTGTATTTATAGTCTAGATACTGACAGGGTTGGGGAGTAACAAAATACATGTAACGGGATTACGTATTTAAAATACAAAATATAGGTAACTGTATTCCATTACAGTTACAATTTAAATAATTGGTATTTAGAATACAGTTACATTCAAAAAGTATTTCTATTACTGAAGAGATTACTTTGCATTTTATTGTCATTTGTTTCATTTAATATTTAGTCCTTTCAGATGGAAAACATTTACACATATAAATGATGCGATCCAAAGTGCATTTGAACAGCGGTGAAACACTTTCTTATGATGTGTTACATTCATACGAGCAGACAGAGAAGTAAGTTTGAAGTAAGTTTGGAGCAGAAGAAATAGAAACAAACCTTGTGTAAACTGTCATCTTTACGCTAAGCTAAAATGCTATTTCTAGCCATTTTACATGCACATGTTACCAGGCACGATCATATTGTTTTATCAAGAAAATTCACGCTGGATCATAATTTCTTTTTTTTTCTAGTAAGACCTTTGATATAAGGGCAAAAATCATATTTCTGATAATAATTTTGTATTGTTTTCCTGTAAAAATATCTAAAAATCCTTAAAACAATTTGACTGATCTTGTTTTAGAAACAACACTGCATAAGATATTTAGGTTTTTCAGAGAATGTATTTTTAACATGTGTATTTTGTCTTACTGTACTGGCAGAGTTTTTATAGTCAAAACAAGTGAAAAAATCTACCAGTGCTGAAGAAGAAATCTTAAGTATTTAGAATACGTTACTGACCTTGAGTAATCTA
Organism: Myxocyprinus asiaticus; assembly: GCF_019703515.2. Lineage (NCBI taxonomy): Eukaryota > Metazoa > Chordata > Actinopteri > Cypriniformes > Catostomidae > Myxocyprinus > Myxocyprinus asiaticus. Next base: position 40,334,185 of record NC_059362.1, read on the forward strand.
ATGGAATACATTACAAATTACATTTTACAGCATGTATTCTGTAATCTGTAGTGGAATACATTTAAAAAGTAACCCTCCCAACCCTGGATACTGAGTATAGCTACTTAATGCATAGTATGTAATGTAGTAAAGTATTTTGAGTAGGCTATAGTATAGATAGTGTAGCCTAGTTAATTTATAGTAGATATTTTTCAATACATTATATAGGATGAAAATTTTATATTTACTATGAATATAGTATTTGTACAATACTTTAGATTGCAGTATAGTACATACAGTATAGTATATTAGTGTATATAGTATATGTATAGTATATGAGTAAATCATACATACTGAGTGTAATATAGATATTGAGTGCATAATGTGAATAGCATGCATAGTAAAGATACAGGTTGTTGTTAGTAAATAGCCTATAGATACTTGATATAGATAGACTACTGAATATAGTATGGTTACTTATAATTACTTAGTATAGTAAAGAAGTATGTATAGTGTAAGTACTAGCATAAAAACGTAGTACAGTATAGATACTTAGAAAGATACGTAGGATTTGTAGAACGTAAAGAAAGAAAAGTAGCCTATAGAGTATAGTATAGATAGTGTATTTATAGTATAGCTACTGAGTATAGCTACTTAATATGCAGTATGTAATGTAGTATAGTATTTTGAGTAGGCTATAGTATAGATAGTGTAGCCTATTTAATTTAAAGTAGATACTTTTTGATACATTATATAGTATGAAAATGATATACGATATATTTATGAATATAGTATATTGTGCAATACTGTAGTCTGTAGTATAGTATATATTGTATATTATATGTTATAGTGTATATATTATATTTATAATATATGAGCAAATTATAGATACTAACTGTAGTATATATATTGAGAGCATAATGTAAATAACATACATAGTAAAGATACAGGACATAGTGTTGTTAGTAAATAGCCTATAGATAGCCTTGGTATATAGATAGACTACTGAATTAAGTATGGTTACTTATAGTTACTAAGTATAGTAAAGCAGCATGTACAGTGTAAGTACTAGCATAAAAACTAAGTATGGTATGGATACTTAGAAAATAATTAGGGTCTGAAGTATGTAAAGGAAGATATGTAGTAGCCTATAGAGTATAGTTTAACCCAGCCATATAGTTGATTCCGGATAAATGGGGAGGGTTGGGGAAAGCAGTGGTGAACTACCCTCTAAAAACAATTCCACCAGTATACTTTATGGCAAGATTTCAACGTGCTTCATATATGGATACAGACAGTGGACCCTCCAGGCTGGATGGTAGCCTACGAGCATCTGGGGAAGAGCAAGGGCCTGTGCCTAGTAGTCAGGGAGTGTATGACGCAATTGGGGAAAATCCTATCGGAAGCCCATCAGCTGATGGTGCCCACGACGAAAGGAGCAGCCAGCGCTGCACAAAGTATTATCAAATTAAAACGTGGAATGTCAGGGGCATGCACCTTGGCAAATTGGAAATCGTGAAACGGGAAATGATCAGAACCAACATAGACATCCTTGGCATTAGTGAACTACACTAGATAGGAAATGGTCAGTTTCAGTCAGACGAGTTTGTGGTCTACTTTTCTGGAAATTACAAAATCAGGAGGAAGGGAGTTGTCATTATTGGAAGCAAGCGGGTAGCTAGATGTGTCGAGAATCACAGAGCATACACTGATCGTATAATATCCATCCGAATCCGTGGCAAACCACTTAACATCACCATACTACAAGTCTATGCACCAACTTCAGATGCAAGTGAAGATGAGATTGAACAATTTTACAGCGAGGTCCAAAGAGCGCTGAACCAATTACCAAAGAAGGACCTTCTTTACGCTATGGGCAATTTCAGTGCGAAAGTAGGCAAAGAAGAAGATGCAAGGATCGTAGGCAAGTTTGGTTTGGGCAAAAGGAACGAAGCTTGTAATCGTCTTGTGCAATTCTGTAAGAAGAATCGCATCAGGATCATGAACACATGGTTCATCCAACCCAAGTGACGCTTATACACGCGGACCACACCAAACGGACAACATCTGAACCAGATAAACTTCATTTTATGCCAGCAACGTTGGAAAAGCTCCATTGTCTCCACGAAGACACTCCCTGGCACTGACTGTAACACAGACCATCAACTGTTAGTAGCCAAAGTGAAGCTCAAACTGTACAAGATCAAGAAGAGTACCACCCAGAAAAAGTTCAATGTCGACAACATATCACCAGTGTATGCTGTGGAAGTGAAGAACAAGTTCAACCTACTCAGCCTAGAAGGGAGAGATCCAGATGAGCAATGGTGAGAGATCCGAGATACCATCATCAGAATCACTGAGAAACATGCTCCATACCAAACGGCAAATAAGACAGTGGCTATCTGTCAACACCATCAAAATAGCCGATCAGCGAAGGGTGGCCAAAGCCAGGGGCAACAAGGACGAAGTCAAAAAGCTGAGCCCAGATTTCCAACACGAAGTTAGGAAGGACAAGGGAAGACAGCTGGACAAACAATGTAAACATCTGGAAGAGGCCAATAGGAAGGGACACACCAGAGCCATGTCTGCTGAAGTGAAGCTGATGCGATCCAGTTTCTCTCCCCGAAAAGGAACGGTCAGGGATTGAGCAACCAGCAGAAGATCAAGAACAGGTGGAGAGAGTATACAGAAGAGCTATATGTCAGTCAGACTGAACACCAAGAAGACAATGATAATGGCCAGATGGACAGGGAACCCAACATTTTGTAAGAAGAAATAACATGAGCTATGAGACAACTGCCAAACAAGAAAGCCCCAGGAATCAATAGGATACCTGCAGAACTTCTGAAACCAGTGCCAGTCAGTGTCATCAAAGCCTTGTGCCAAGAGATATGGTCCACTTGTAAATGGCCAAAGGACTGGACAAGATCTGTGTTTATCCCATTACCAAAAAAAGGGGATGCCCGAGATTGCTCCAATTACCACACAATAATGCTGATTTCTCATGCTAGCAAGATCCTACTGAAGATTATTCAACAGCGGCTACAGCAGGTCATCGATCGGGAGCTGCCTGATGTCCAAGCTGGCTTCAGGAAGGGGAAAGGTACTAGAGATCACATTGCCAACATCAGATGTATTATTGAAAAGACCTGCGAATACCAGAAAGATCTGTACATTTGTTTCATCGACTAGATTAAAGCTTTCGACTGCAATGAACATGACAAGCTCTTGGTGGCTCTGCGTGACCTCGGCGTCCCAGTTCATTTGTTCAAGCTTATTAAATCGCTGTATATCGACCAGGAAGTAACGGTGCAAAAATTCTTTTGTGATACAGATTGGTTCAGGATCGGCAAGGGTGTGAGACAGTGCTGTATTTTGTCCCCTTTCCTTTTCAACCTCTATGCTGAGGTGATCATGAGAAATTTAGACCTGGACTTGTCCAATATTGGAGTGATGATCTGAGGAAGAACTATCAACAACTTGAGATACGCAGACAATACAACCTTGCTGGCTGAAAGGGAGGAGGACCTGATATATCTAATTTTGAAAATTAAGGAAGAAAGTGAAAATATGGGGCTGCACCTTAACATCAAGATCATGAAGACAGCAGCTAGTGGAAAAGTGAAGTTTAAAATCAATGAGAAAATTGAATCAGTTCAAGATTTCATCTTCCTTGGATTAAAAATCGACCATGATGGAGAATCCACCCACAGAATCAAGCACAGGATCGCACTGGGCCACACTGCAATGGTTGACATGAATAAGATCTGGAAGAGCAAAGATATCACTCTAACTACCAAAGGCAGATTAATCAGAGCCATCGTCTTTCCGACGACGATGTATGGGTGCAAGAGCTGGACGCTAAGAAAGGCAGGCAGAAGGAGAATCGTTGCATTCGAAATGTGGTGCTGGCGGAAATTATTACGAATACCATGGACAGCCAGGAAAACAAACAGAGAAGTGCTGGATCGCATAAAACCAGGGACATCACTAGAAGCTAAAATCACTAGTGTCACGGTCTTACTGTGTTATTTTCTTTGGTTTTCTTTTTCTTTTTGTCTGTTATCCGTCGCTGTCTATCTGTGATTGTGATATTGTGAACACCTGGTTTGGATGGGCTGTGGGTATTTAAGTGTCTGTTTGTTAACCGGTTGGGGGGATGTTCGATGCTCTTTGTTCTTTTCTTGCGTTTTAAAGAAATGGGCAGGTGGCAAGTGCCCTTGGATTAGAACTCCTCTACCATCATGAGATCCTCGTTTGTCCCATCTACCTCGTGGCCATGGTTGAACTGGTCAGCGTTTGAATGCCTTCTTTGTTTTTCATTTCATTATGTTTTCCCCTAGAACTTTGTAATAAATACATATTTTGCAACCATATCTATTTTGTGATTGCCATTTTTTGTTGCAGTTACGAGCCGAACTGTAACGCTAGACTATGACTGACTGACTTTGGCTCATGCGTGCAAACTCGCTAGAGAAGTCAGTAATGTTGGGAATGGTCAGTGGAACCAGAAGAAGGGGCCAGCAAAGAACACGCTAGCTCGACACCATCAAAGTGGATACCAATATGAAAATCAAGCAGTTGAGAGATGCAGTGCTCGAGAGGATAGCACGGAGAACGCTTGCCTATAAAGTCACCGAAAGTCGGACATGACTGAATGGATGAAAGTGACAGAGTATAGTATAGATATTGTATTTATAGTAAAAATACTGAGTATAGTTTCTTAATATGTAGTATGTAATGTAATATAGTACTGTATATTGAGTAGCCTATAGTATAGATAGTGTAGTCTATTTCATTTATAGTACTAGATACTTTTCGATATATTATATAGTATGAAAATTATATATACTATGAATATAGTATGTTGTGCAATACTGTAGATTGTAGTATAGTATATATTGTACTGTATATTACATATTATAGTGTATATAGTATATTTATAGTATATGAGTAAATTATACAGTAGATACTAAGTGTAATATAGCTACTGAGTAAATAAATATAAATAGCAGGCATAGGAAAGATACAGAGCATAGTGTTATTAGTAAAAAGTCTTAAGATACTTGGCATAGATAGACTACTGAATTAGTCAAGTTACTTATGGTTACTTAGTAATGTAAGCATGTATAGTGTAAGTATACTAGCATAAAAACAGAGTATACAGTAGAATAGATTAATATAAATATATGTTGGATATGTAGAATGTAAAGAAAGATATGTAGTAGCCTACAGAGTATAGTATAGATAGTGTATATATAGTATAGATACTAATTATAGCTACTTAATATGCATGTAATGTAGTATAGTATATTGAGTAGGCTATAGTATATTGTAGCCTTTAGAATGTATAATAGATACTAATAGATACATTTAGTATGATAATTACATTTACTTGTAAATATAGCATATTGTACAATACTCTAGATTGTAGTATGTACATATATAGTATGTAGTACATATATAATGGATGTAGTATATTTATTGTATATGAGTAAATTATAGATACTGAGTGTAACATACATTTTGCGTGCATAATGTAAATAGCATTCAGAGTAAAGGAAGAGAGCACAGTGTTGTTAGTAATTAGCATATAGATACTTGATGTAGATAGACAACTGAATTTAGTATGGCTACTTAGTATGGTAAAATAGTATGTAAAGTAGCATAAAAACTGAGTATAGTGTAGATACATAGAAAGATTTGTAAGATCTGTAGTATGTAAAGAAAGATATGTAGTAGCTTGTTCTACAGTATAATCAATTTCTATACTACATACAGTAGACTTCCTAATATGCTCTCTGTTTTATGTGCACTAAACTCATTATCTATAGTTGTGACGAGGAGGAGGGCACGGCCATCACTGAATCAGCTGATCAGCAGGAGAGCGAGATAAATGAGCTGGAGGCGCCAGTTTGAGAGAGAGAGAGAGAGAGAGAGAGAGAGAGAGAGAGAGAGAGAGAGAGAGAGAGAGAGAGAGAGATGCACATGGCCTCGTTGCATGTGTGTCTGTGTCCTTATGCTTTATGTTGTTTTAAGTTTTATTTATATCACTAAAGTTTGTTTACTGTTCAGCCAGTTCCCGCCTCCTCCTTGCCCATCCTTGAACTGTTACAATAGTATACTACACTGTAGTACTAGTAAAAGTACTAGTATTGTATACTTCCTGTAAAATTCTTATCGACACCCCAATGTATTGGCAACCTAACCTCCTTACCTGTGCAGTCCCAATATTTTACACATACCTATTCAATACTCAGTGTCTATAATACAGTAAGGATCAATATTATATTCTATCTAAATTACTGTATATCATCAGTATACTATATTTATACTAAATATGTAATTCATATTACTAGTATACTATTTATACTATACTAAGTATCTACACTATATATTCACTATTTATACTATACTCAGTATACTATACTACATTTAGTTATCTATCTTTCTAAATACCTGTAAATATTCAGAATAGTATACTGTTGGCACATAAATAATGTTAATACCCAGTGTAGATACTTAGTATAGTATATGGTTGGCACATAATGTTTATACCCAGTGTAGATACTTAGTTATTATAAAAATGGTCATATAAATAGGCCTACTTGGTATAGAATTGATACTGAGAGTGAGAACAAGTAACTGTTAAATTAAGGGTAATTCATGTGGATCAAGTCATGTGAAAGTACATAATTAATTTTTATTGGTTAGGTAAATTTGATCAACTTGCATTCGTCAGATTATGGTGGCTTTAAAGCACTTTCAAAGATGGGCATATTCTGTTATCAAAGATATTAAAGTTGTGCCCCCATTTCATACACTATAATATGTTACATAATATATGATAAAACAAAACAAACAAACAAAAAAAACATTTTATTATTATTAAAACAGAATGAATAAAAACAAAATCACTTTACTAATGTTCATTCTATCAAGATTTCTATGATGTAATTTCAAGCAGTGCCCAGTGGATTTCCCCTACCATATGGCTCTTGACAGTCTCAACAGCATACAACACGCCCCCTGTCCCAAAAGAGAACATGCCCATCTTTAACATCATAGACAATAAAGTTTTATTACTGTAATTATGACAAACCTAGTGGCCACTCACCGTGCAAAGATCAGATGAATGATTGCACCATAGAGAGGTTGATCTTTCCAGTTTAGTAGTTCCTTTTTTGCATTATTCCCATTAAGCCCAACAAATACAACAAACAAATACAATATATATATATCATCTCTCTCTCTCTCTCTCTCTCTCTCTCTCTCTCTATAAATTTATTAAGTATACTGTAATTGAGTGTAATCTGTATAAATCTTATTGACCTTTTATTGTATTGCTGAGATGTCAGGTTTACAGGGTCTTACAAATACAAAAAACAATCATTTTCAGCAAATTCAGCAAATTTCAGCCAATATTAAATAAGTCATGCAAAAAAGTTCGAACTTGTGTGCAGCTGATGAGAATGTACATTTATGAATATAATATTTTGCTAATAATATTATTTCATCAACTATATATTCTATATTATTATTAGGATGAGAAAAGTAACATATTAGATCACATAATGTTAATTCTGCTCATCTTGACTCTGGATGAGTTGATTTCAGCTGGCAATTTTTTTTTAAAGCTATTGCGCTCTCTTGTGGAGAGAAATCACACCACGCACAGAAGGGTAATCTGGAATACTGACTGCATTTTCAATCACCATGCCCCAGTGCAAAAAATGCAGAAATACCAAAAACAAAAAAATGAATCATGCCCCAGTGTGGGATGTTGACAAGCCCCATCCTAAAGGTCAATATGTAGTTATATATTTGTCTCTCATTTCTCACTGTTATCTCAAGCATCTGCCAAAAACATTTTATTTTCCACCTGCAAAAAGTATTTAGTTTTATTACACCCATTTCATTGCAGAAACATTTTCAGTACAGTGGCATGGTAAAAAATTGTTTTTTCTTTTTTTTGAAGAATGAACTGTTTATGTGAATATAACTACAATATATAAGATGCAAAAAGCAACACACATACTACAAATCTAAAAATAGCCTAAAGGCGAATTCAGGTATAATTCTGTAATTCTATACTATATAAAACAAAATATGTAAATCATAATTTTATTTATAACATTAACAGAAAGTTATATAATGCATTACCTTCACTCACATGCTGACTTTGGACACCGATGAATACATAAATTTGTTGTTGCAGCCTTGTGAAATCTAGAGAAAAGCACTAGATGGCGGTGTTGATAACATTTCTTTGCTAACTAAAACTCTTCGGAAATCTTCTGGATCAAATCAATCTTAGTGAAAATCTTTACAAGCATAAGCTATGTAATAAGGAATGCAATAGCTTTGCACCTGAGAAGTTTGACAGGAAAACAAACAACTACATCTAGGTCACTTAGCACTTGAACAGTCATGAACATAAGTGCAGATCATAACTGTATCATCATAGACATCTGGTGTGAATGAAGGCTTGTATGTAATGCAGAGTCTGTAAGAACATTGTGTCTCATTCACACTCGGGTTTCTACACCTGTCTGAGTTCCCTGTAAAATTCAAAATGCTGACAGACGAAGTACACACTCTGAATGTTGCTTATTCGGTTAAGTCTTTTAATTAGGAATTAAGAATGATTCATTCTTTTTTCTTTTCTTTTCTTTTCTTTATATATATATATATATATATATATATATATATATATAAGTTTGCATACCCTGGCAGAAATTTTGGCATTGATTTTGAAAATATGACTGATCATGCAAAAAAACTGTCTTTTATTTAAGGATAGTGATCATATTAAGCCATTTATTATCACATAGTTGTTTGGCTCCTTTTAAAATCATAAAGATAACAGAAATCACCCAAATGGCCCTGATCAAAAGTTTACATACCCTTGAATGTTTGGCCTTGTTACAGACACACAAGGTGACACACACAGGTTTAAATGGCAATTAAAGGTTAATTTCCCACACTTGTGGCTTTTTAAATTGCAATTAGTGTCTGTGTATAAATAGTCAATGAGTTTGTTAGCTCTCATGTGGATGCACTAAGCAGGCTAGATACTGAGCCATGGGGAGCAGAAAACAACTGTCAAAAGACCTGCGTAACAAGGTAATGGAACTTTATAAAGATGGAAAAGGATATAAAAATATATCCAAAGCCTTGAAAATGCCAGTCAGTACTGTTCAATCACTTATTAAGAAGTGGAAAATTCGGGGATCTCTTGATACCAAGCCAAGGTCAGGTAGACCAAGAAAGATTTCAGCCACAACTGCCAGAACAATTGTTCGGGATACAAGGAAAAACCCACAGGTAACCTCAGGAGAAATACAGGCTGCTCTGGAAAAAGAGGGTGTGGTTGTTTCATCAAATGGCATTTGAAAGTTAAAGGGATAGTTCACCCAAAATGAAAATGTTCTAATCATTTACTCACCCTCATGCCATCCTAGATGTGTATAACTTTCTTTCTTTAGCAGAACACAAATTAAGATTTTTAGAAGAATATCTCAGGTCTGTAGGTCCATACAATGCAAGTGAATGGTGATCAGACCTTTGTAGCTTCACAAATCACATAAAGGAAACATAAAAGTAATCCATACAACTCCAGAGTAGAGGTCTTCACGGGTCCACCCTAACCCGAGGACCCAAGACCCGACCCGGGACCCGTATGGGTTCGGATCCACGTTTTATACGGTCAGCCAGGTCCGGGTTGGGTCCCATTCTATTGCTGCTGGTCCCGGGTTTGTTTAAAAATGTTTGTAATACCCGAGTGGATCCGAGAAGACCCGCTGTGTTCACACAGCGCTGATGATGATGATGATGGTGCTGTGTGTGTGTGTGTTGTAACTTGCAACATTGTAAAATTCGGATGAGAAAGTGCGGGCGGGAAATAAGGAGTGGAGCCACAACGAGCTGAGTGACGTCAGAGGCAGAGCAGAGTAAAGGCACACGATAGCAATTTAGCAATGCCAACGTTAGCAGCCGTGGCAGTGAACGAGCAATCGTTATTATAGTTCAAAAGGGCAAACAGTCAAAGTTATCTTATGCAAGATACAAAAAAACTGCAAAGCTGATTCTAAACAAGTCACATTTGTCATCCGTCACCATGACAGCAAGTGGACTTTTGAAGCTGAAATAATGAGTGGATTAGCTATGCTGTTTCAATCAGCAAGAGAGGAATCACAGAAAACATGGATGTATTTTACTTGGCAAGGAGGATGGATTATATGCATCACAGCCAGGCACAGGGAAGAAGGCTACTAGCATTACATTAAGTAAGACACAAAGTTTTGTTTTCACAACTTGTAAATTAACTTGTTAATAGCAATCAGCTGTGAAATCGGTGTCGATCAGGTCTGTGTCTCCCGGCTGGGTCCGGGTCCCAGCTTTCAAATAATAGATGGGTCCGGTTCAGCTCCGGGTCCGGTATTTCTCGGTTCTGCATGGGTATGGGTCCAAGCTTTCAAATAATAGACAGGTCCGGTTCGGGTCTGGGTAGTACATTTCCGGGTCTCTCTGGGATGGCACGAGGGTGAGTAAATGATAAGAGACTTTTCATTATTGGGTGAACTATCCCTTTAAGGGACAAACAGGCATTTGTTCTTTATGAACATTTAATTTGAAAAGTATAAACCCAACTAACATTATTTGGTTCCAAGTATGTTCCAGGAACATTAGTTTATGGTTATAAAAATAAAACCAAAAAGAATGTTCCCAAAACGTTACACTTTGCTTTAACACAGATCCCATTGTTTTTTTTTCAATACGCTCCTGCAGAGTTCGACAGCTCAGTCAATGTTTGACTTCATACATTTCTTTCAACTACTTTAATTTCTTCAGACAAATCGTTTGGGACCCCTGCTCTTGAGGGTGACATCATGAGAAAATGCTATAGCTGTAGACAAGGGCGTAGATTCCAGGGGGGATGGGGGGAGGTTACCCCCCCCAGTACTCAAAACAAGCAAGTACAACCCCCCCAAAAGGCCTGGCTCCAGCTCTAAGATGTAAGGTGGGCCATAGGACACGCCGGGTGGGCCGAACAGTTGGAGGGGTGGGTGTAGGTGTAGTTCTCAAGGTGGGCCAAGTTTATGATGGCCCCACTGTGGAGCCGGGCCTGCCCCCCAATATTTATACCATGATCAATGGAAACATGTAAATGCTTCATGCTGCAACACAACCCCCCCCCCCCCCCACCCCCCCAACGTTCAAGCCAAATCTATGCATTGGCTTGTAGATTTAATTATCAATGACAACAAATCATAACACAAATACCACAGCATGCCGTGGTCCAGTGTAACAGCAAAGTTTAGTGTTTCACCTCATTGCTTACACACTACTTTAAAGATGATATTTGTTAAACTGAGTTATTTAAAGAAATAGTTCACCCAAAAATAAAAATTCTGTCATATTTATAGTACTTATGTCTCATTTCTCACATATAGTCCGCATCTGCATTCACACTAAAAGATGGCGGGTTGATGCCACTGACGCCTAAACGGCATTGATTCTTGAGTGTGTAGTAACCAAAGTCCCTTTTAAGGCAAGTTAGCCATCTTGAGAACACTGACAGGCTTTTTCTGTATCTGAATGATGATTGGCTCTTTTACCTGAAAGGCGGGATTTCCTTTTCTACATCCACCATATTGGGTGTTCCAATTTCTCCCATTCATTTTAATACAAGTGAATGGACCCTATCCACAGTAGCGACATCTTTAATTTTTGACTGGACTGACAATGAGGCTGTGAGGGATAGATGTACAGTCTCTTAAAAATGTTGTACTGTTGTTTAAAGTGTTTTGGATCGTTCCGCTGATAAAAAACATCTTTCCAAAAAATGTCAGTACACAAAAAACACCAGACAACATGAATTGTGGAATATTAGATGTGATCTAGGAGCTTTATACAGCATTATACAGCGGATGCCATTGAAGAGACTAATGGCACTTTTCCACTACACGTTGCGATTCGACTCGACTCGACTCTGCTCGCTTTACTTTTCTGAGCTTGCTTTTCCACTGCAGTTTAGTGCAGCCTCAATGTGGGTGGGATTATAAGATGATCGTCATAGTTGCGTTGCCCCATCCAGCTCTCGTTGGATCCTCTCCTTGGCTACTAACGAGAGGAACATCTGCACCTCGTTTATTGACCACGCCGTGGTTTTGCGCATAGCCATTTCTTTTTACAATTAGAAAGTTGCGTGAACAAATGATACTGCTATTGCCGTTGCTAACTTTAAAACTAGTGGGTTGATGTCCCATGTCACAAATCCAGTGACGCTGGTAGTGATGATTCTCTCTGACCAATCAGTGATCTGCAGGGTTTTGACGTCACATTTAGTATTGGCTCGGCTCGCTTGGAACCTCGACCGAGGTGGTACTAAAAAAAGTACCAGGTACCAGGTACTATCCACAGTGGAAAATCCCCAAAAAGCGAGCAGAGTCGAGTCGAGTCGAGCTGTACCGTGCAGTGGAAAAGCCCCATTAGTCTATCCCTCACAGCCTCATTTTCATTCATGTCAGAATTCAAAGATAGCGCTACTGTGAATAAGGTCTATTCTGGACACAAACGTAGCTAGGCGTGAAAAATATAAATGAAATAGCTTACATATAATAGCTTAAATTTCAGTCTGTTGCCTGCAATAAAAATGCATACTAGGGCTGTCGATTTAAACCATTAATTTAATGCGATTAATTATATAAAAAAATTAACGCAGTTAATCATGACCACTGATGCGTACGTAAATACCGTAATAAAAGTACGGATTGTTCTACGAGCAATTCAAGCTTGAACACCTGTTTTGAGCTCGCCTCTACAAATCTCACAAGCAGCACAGCCACATAATGAGAACTGCTCTCGGTGGAAGCACAACAGGTAGGCGAAACACAATATAATACAGGAATTTGAGACGCGATTTCAAAGATTCTACTAATTTTAACTTAACCAAGCCTCCTAAAAATGCAGCATTTACGACCCTGAATAGTGAGACCAAAGTCTTTCTAGCAAGTCAGTCCACTGGCGGCCATTTTTGGAACGCTCCCGGGAAGCTATTGCCAGTCATGACAGTGCAGCTCATAGCTACTTGAATGGGCAAAGACCGAAATCTCCTAAACAGTTGGTCAAGATTACGATCAAAGGACACATTTCAAATCAGCCCTAAAATCTGACAATGCTGGTATCATAAATTGTGCTTCTTTACCTCAGATTATGCTAAAAATGCAATTTTTCCCAGCTTGTATAGCTAATGTGCATGCACATTCTCGAGATGATTGACAGGCGATGTTTGCATCTAAAAGGTGACTGGCTTTTTTACCTGTAAGGCGGGACTTCCTTTCTATATCCGTTGACCGTTGGGTGCTGGAGCTTCTTGGTTGGGCATTCCAATTTATTTCATTCATTTTAATAGAAGTGACCTTCTCTGCTAAATAATCTCTGGTGAGTCACTCCATCTGAGGCACGCACATGTACATTGAGCGACATTTAAGCAATATCACACGAGCAAGAGTGCGATAATTGCCCAACATCAGCACTGCTGTGATTCGGCCGCAGGCCAAGTGCCGTAGGTAATCACAGCAGTGCTGATTTAGGGCTATATAGCACGATTGCGAGTGTGACATTGCTTATATACAACAGTTCAATGAACAAGTAAATTTAAAAAAATAGGAAAAACTGAGTACGGTCATAAAAACGCATTTGTGCATGGACGGATCAGAATCTGCCGTTGCTGGTTGAAACCAAATGATGCGTCCAAGCCTTTGTTAGTAATTCAAAAATGTCACTTCAGAAATAGCATCATGGCTTGGGCTGTTTCTAACAAGTTATTGGATAAACAAGGATGGATGTGTGTGTGTGTGTGTGTGTGTGTGTGAGTGAGAGAGAGAGAGAGAGAGAGAGAGAGAGAGAGACGGAGCGTGTGCGATCACCTGTTGCCACTCCCAAGCAGAGATGCTATCAGCCTTCTGAAGATCAGCTTTCTCAGTGGTAAAATAGCATCCAAGCGGGGGTATTTCTCCCTAATTCGCGGTAGCCGGTGCGCTAGAGTCATTCACTATAGAAACCACAATCTTCTCCGCCATTTTGAACAGTATGTATCCAATGTGGAAACTCCGGTAAGAGGTAAGCGCCTTGAGTTCTGTAATCAGTCAGTCTGTTGTGTCTCTCAGCTGTGATGAGCCGTAATGCTGAAGTTGTTTGTTTAAAGCCGTTTAAAGCTATTTCCTAGCTTTAGTAGTGTAGTAGCAATCACGGTGCTTTGTTGTATGTAAACAGTGGCTGACATGGATTCACTTCACGTCACCAACTGGCTCATATTACACACAAAAATGATCTTTTGCCACCACCTGCTGGCTAACATATGTAATGTCAAAAAAAGACAAAGAGTAGGTCTTAACACATATGCACTGCTCTTACACTTTAGTTTAGAATGGCACGAACACAAGCAGAGTGATACACACACACACAGTTAAGCGTCGGAGTGCTGATGGTGTCAGACCATCAGTGCTCATGGAACGTCTCCCGTCCAATCAGATTCGAGGACCGGAACTAACTGTTGTATATTTAAAAATAACGCGTACTGTGACAACTGGACACTTTGACGAACTCAGTGCGAAACAGAACAGACTGCTGTCAACTGTAGGCTTGTTCAATGATATGAGAATAAAACTAACAATATGTTGATTGAATATCAAAAGATTATCTCAATCGCTTTGGCTCAATTCTCGAATGAGAATAATTTTTTCCCAAAACATTTAAGTTCAAATCTCTGAACAGTTAGTTTCTTGTTCACACCAGATTTGAATTTCTTGTTCATTTAAGCAAATTGCACGTGTTTTGGCACTTGTGTGCAAAAGAGTAATTACAATTGTCTACAATTTGCACAGTAACTAAATGCACATGGCTTGCTGATCAAAACTGATGAGTTGATTCTCTTCACAACTTCTAAACATTCTTTCATCGTGTGAGTCATCACATGCAAAATGATCCATTCAATAATCAAAATCTGTCAGACATACAGGTATTGTATATTCCATAAATATCTATGACATGGAATGTTTTTTTATTGTTGCGTTTATTTGTTTTTTTACCCGGATGTCATTTTGTGGCAATTTTCTGTTCACTATATATGACTTTACATGTAAGAAATGTGTAAAAATGGACATGCAAATGTGAATTTTCTGTTTATATGTAACACATTGCTACAAAAATACATTTACTGTATACATACAAATCTGCATTTCCTTTTTCTGTGTACTACAGTATTATACAGTATTGACTTTTCCCAGTAAATTTTTAACTACTTTTGAAATCGGTATCTAAATAGCACAATAGCATTCAGCTAGACAAAACTGACATTCTTGTATAGTACAGTAAGCAGTCAGTATCAACAAAAATGTAGAACAACATTTAAATTTGCATATAACAAATATTTCCAGGGTTGACTACCATGGTGAAAAAACATCTAAACATTTTGACCAGTATGGCTCACACGATGAGAAAAAAACTTTTCACTTTGGTGGCATTGGCCAATTTACACACAATAACTAGGTTTTGAAGCATGAATTAAATGTTTTGGGTGAGTTACTACATTTTGCAGACATGCAATAGAGTTGTGATGTAGCATAAAACATCTGTGACAATTGCACTTACAGTTTAGAGAATGTTAAGACTGTTTCAAAAAATGAGCCAAATCGATTGAGAAAAACCAACCAATGCTTTATTCATCTGCCACAACAATGCAATTTATTTTAAACTGAATTTCATAAATATTAATTATTAAATTATTAAATAATAATTGTATCAATATTTGAATGATCATACATCATTTATATGAATTATCTTCATGGGGGCCTTTCTTAACAAATAATGATGTATGCGATTAATTGCGATTAATTTGATTGTCATTCAATTAATTCGATTAAAAACTTTAATCGATTGACAGCCCTAATTCTTACAAAATATTTTTGCCTTGTTTTCCAGTAAAAAAAGTATCTAAGCATTCTTAAAATAAGCCAGTTTTACTTTAAGATGTTTTGTTTTCAGAGAAATCTAACAAAATTGAGTAATTTTAGTGCTTACTCATTAACAAGAAAAAACGATTTGCCAAAAACTATTTTTCCTACCCCATTGGTAAATAGTATTTTCTTGTTTTAAGCATAAATGTCTATTTTTTAGATTTAGTTAGATTTCTTTGAAAACAAGACTTAATATGTCATTCTGTTTCTCAAGTCATTTTCTCTTGTTTTAAGGATGTTTACTAGAAAATAAGACAAAAAAAGTTCTTTGTATGCAAAGTATTCTTTGCAGGGTTCCTCACAGAAAGCTATCATATGGATTTAGAAGACTTGGAATAAAGCGCACAAGTTTTATGGACTACTTTTATTAAGCTTTTTATTGTTTTTTTTGGAGCCCTGCATTGTATGGCAATCTGTAAAGATGCACAAAGTTCTACCTTTTTTTTTTACTTAGAAAAAATGACTGAATACTGGTTTGGAATGATGTGAGGATAA
Organism: Myxocyprinus asiaticus; assembly: GCF_019703515.2. Classification (NCBI taxonomy): domain Eukaryota; kingdom Metazoa; phylum Chordata; class Actinopteri; order Cypriniformes; family Catostomidae; genus Myxocyprinus; species Myxocyprinus asiaticus. The sequence continues at coordinate 40,350,681 of NC_059362.1, forward strand.
GCAGCTAAAGAAATTATTATTATTATTATTATTTTTTTTTTTGGATGAACTTTTCCTTTAACTTGCCGTGGGCTTTTTACTTACATTAAACAACCCCCTACTCCTACTACAAGGATCTGTGGCACCACATTCCACACATACAGTTCGTTTAACACCATCAACTGCCTTCAGATTAACATTATAGGAACTGCATACCTTACTGTATAGATTTAAATTGTACAGTCTTGATCATTTTTCAGAAATGCATGTCCTTAGGCTAGAATACATATGTGACAATGCATGAACATTTTTGAAGGTTTTTGAAGGAAACTAATGGATATGTTTGTTTGTGATGCATTTTTACCTTTAATTAATGAGAGGATTGCTGGAATACCTGAAAGATTTTATCTATAGAGAACAAAGAAAGAATGGTGTAAGACCTTGGTTGTCCCTTTTTACATGAAGGATAGGCTGTTGACAACACTTTTAAACTGATTTCTGGTTTTTTGCTTTTGAGAACATGCTGTGGCTACAAGTATTGCAATTCACTTTATAGAAGCATGGAGTGATGTTAAGTGTTTGAAGACGGGCCAAAAAACTCTCCTCCCTTTTTTGTAAAAGAGCAATTTAGAAGAATGAATCATTTACTGAAGAAAGGCAAGGTTACATTTTCTTATTCACCAGAACCGCTTTTCAATGCATAAGCTTTATTTATGAGGATCATTCACATCATTTGGTGGAGGCTAGTCTTGTGACGGTAATTTTTCAAGTGTACCAAATTTAAAGAAAGCAAACCACAGTATAGATTGATAAATTAATGCAACCTTGTGCGTGACTTACATGTTTCAGATTGAAATAATCCTTCATACTTCGCAGACCCTTGTGGTTTATTCACATAGATTTATTTTAAATAATGCTTGATAGCGTTTTGAAGCTTACATATAATATTTTTACCACAGGCTTTGATTTCAATAATGTAAATTGAATTTATGTAACATCTTGTCACTTTAAATATCTTAATAATGACAACTAAACAAAATTCCAAGGCCTTTTTCCTGTGTTTTTTTGTAAAGTGTCTTAATAGAGATATAGATTAAGTAAATCAAAAATTAATGCATTAGTTAAAAAATAACAAAGTACCAAGGCAAAATCCTAAATGCCTATAGCTTTAGTACTTCTTAGAAATAGAGTGTGCTTTGTTGAAAACAAGTTCAAAGTAACCTGATGTTCAAAGAGGAAAGAAAGATAACAGATTTGTTCCTTTTTATAGGAACAAACTGTACAGGAGAATAAGCATTTAGGGTCCCTTTACTCTCTCTATTAATTGCATTTCAACTTTGTTGCTTCGTAATGGACTTCTAGATGAGGCTTCAGAGACATCAGAAACACTGTTGAAAAGAAGTGAGGTGATGAAACTTGCTTTCATGGTCTTTGAGATCCATAGACTCTATTTTCTGAAACCAAGCACATGCTGTGTTGCTTTGTAAAAATCACTATACCTTCATGTGGTTCAAGATTTCTGGGGGATAGTAGCTATTCCCCATCGCTGTACCATATATTTGTAAATAATATTTCCCATTAAATTCCCATTACATTCATAAATCAAGTAAGTCTAAGATATAGTAGGGTCAAAGTGCCTCCTCTGGACATTTAGAATCTGGATACATTGCAAAAGCCTCCCTAACTACATTTAATCCTAGTGTAGTATCGATATCTGTGTATAGACTATCTACATCAATAGAGAAAAGTAGAGAGTTCTTAGGTACTTCAATGGTTTTTAACTTGTTACAAACTCATAAGTATCTTTGATGTAGCTACAATGTTTTTGAGACAAAGGGTTAATAAACGTATCTATAGATTACGCTACTCTATACGATTCTGAACCACAATCACTTATAATCAGTCGTGCACATGGGATCATATAAGGAACCGTCGACGACTCCAGTGGCTTATGTATTTTGGGAAGAAGATACAATTTATGTGACCTTGGCTGTTAAGGGCCAGAGAGGTACAGAAATTGTTTATAGATGGATGGATGGATGGATGGATGGATGGATAGATAGGTAGATGGATAAACTGGAATAAACACGGCAAAACATGTTCATGTGAATATATCCGGGTCTTATGTACGACGAATTAAATGTAAAGATGAGAATTAAGTTGTTAGATTCAAGGTGCTTCTATTTGGGTCTAAAAATACCAAAATGTTGGTATTTTTCTTCTTTTTAAATATATTAGTGAACTCTGCACCTCCTTTATTCCCTGCAAATTTGCGCAACTCCAGGTATGCTGAGTCTATATGTTTGAAATCTTGCTGAAAATTAGCTGTTTCACCTTGGCTGTCCGATCTGAACTGAGGTGATGTTCAATTATGCCATTAAAACATCTGTGCACCTTTTCTTTTCAATTTTCTTTTTGAGCCAGATGGAATTTTAATTAAACTCATGGCAAATGCTGAAACTAAATGAATCTTGTTTTCTGATGGTAATTTCTTTTTTTCTAGTAAGACCTTTGATATAAGGGCAAAAATCGTATTCTTGATAATAAGTTTTGTATTGTTTTCCTGTAAAAATATTTAAAAAATCCTTGAAGCAACACTGCATAAGATATTTAGGTTTTTCAGAGAATGTATTTTTAACATGTGTATTTTTTCTTACTGTACTGGCAGAGTTTTTATAGTCAAAACAAATGAAAAAATCTACCAGTGCTGAAGAAGTAATCCAAAGTATTTAGGATACATTACTGACCTTGAGTAATCTAACGGAATATGTTACAAATGACATTTTACAGCATGTATTCTGTAATCTGTAGTGGAATACATTTCAAAAGTAACCTCTCATCCCTGTATATATATATATATATTGATCACTGAGGTTTCACAATTTTATCTGCAGGATTTCTGTCTTTCCTGTCTTTTAATTAACTTTTGAGGAAGTGATCGTGAATCTACTGATATAAAATGGAAAACTGTTGAAATAGGATATTGAACAAACATTTAATATAGGAAGACACAGAATGATCACTTTACTATCCCACATTGTATACTACTCTTAAATTTGGCAAAACAATTGTGTTACTCTTCTGGGAAAATGGACTTAATGGACCGAACTGGACCTAACTTCCTTTCTCAATAGGAATACATCAACACAGTAAGGAAAACTGTGCTTCTTAAGCCATTCCATGGGTCTTTATTACTAGCTAATTACTAGCGCAAAATTGTAAGGAAGAAAAAGAAGAAGATTTGAGGCAAATAAATCCAATATTAAGCACTGTAATAAATTCAATATTGTTCCAACATTGATTATTCATAAAAAGTAACCTATGACCTGGTGAAAATTCAGGCTTAGACAATGACTGTGTTTGGACACAAACTAACTGGAGAATTTGAAGGGCTCCAGTGTGTCCCATCCCTGTAGGAGACAACACATCTCCCTTCAGTGCTGCACAGCTGTCAGTGCGGAAAGAGAATACCAGGCAGCACTGTAACCCATCACATCAATCTCTGACCGCTTGACAGGCGCTATGCCCACCTGTTCATGGTCGCTACAGTCCTGGCCAAAGTTTACGTGTATGATAGCCAGTAGCACGTCTGCTGGTGTTTCTCAATCCTTGGATTACATATGTGCACTTTAAGAACCAACAAGTTCTTAAAGCTGAAGTACGTAATTTCTGCGACACTAGTGCCACCGATTGGAATTGCAAAACACATTTTTTTTAAAGAAGCTTTCTGAATACGCCCTCTGCCTGCCGTTGATCAAACAAAGAGATTGTTCCGGGTTGCTCAAAACAAAAACAAGAATTTTTATAGTGCCACAACACACAGTGTTTACAGTTTTCAAGAAAACTGACCTATAAATGGCTTACTAGTACTAGTTGTATCTGCAGATTAAGCAGGGATAGGATAAAGTATTATAACACTGAAAATGTTACATACTTCAGCTTTAAATTCTGTATTTAATCTCCAAATGGGTAGTTGAAATGACATGCCAAGCAGTTACATCAGTGAGTGCATTTACATGCACACCAGTCTGATGATAACTACCAAAAATCATCTTTTTTTAAAAAAATCAGACAAAGCAAGAAAACCGCATTTACATGAGACTTGAAATCATCAGGGTATTCTCTGCTTTTGACATCAAAACATAATCATGCATGCACACAACACTTGTGCACATTGGATAAGCCGGTAACAACATAAAATTTTAATAGGTATTAAACTAAGTCCTTTCTTGTAATTACATCATCTCTTCTCTGATTTATCACCAAGACGAATCTGATTTTGATGTGCATACAGCGATTGATCTGATGTAATTTGTTTCAAATTCCATGCCGATATAGCAATATTAGTCATCAGGATTGGACATTTGTATAAATAATAGACATGCAACGACAGCTGTGAAAGTGTGACCGTCTACATGGCTAATAGCTCTCAGTCACCATGACCTGATCATGAACTCTGTTCACATGCAGTCAACAAGTATAGCATGACTCACAGATAGTTTCAATGCATACACAGTTTTAAAACAGTTAATTTAACTGAAATACACAGGTCACAGGAGCAGTAAATCTGTGAAAAATCAGTGAACACCTGAATCCTCATGGCCAATGAACCGTTAAAGGGGATATTTCACCCAAAAATAAAAATTATGTCATTTACTCATTTTCATATTGTTCCAGACCATACCTGCACACAATGGATTGTGAAAAATAGGGAGATTTTCATAGACTGCATAATATGCTTATAAGGAGTGGCAGTACCTGTCAGTAATACTACATTGAAGATGAATAATACCAAGAAATGTACTCAGATCCTAACCACATCCTTCACAGTTTTAGCAATACATGCTTTTTGAGTTATTAATAATAAAAAGTGTATATCGTTTCTTACGGTATATGTTGAGAACTTTCCTGAACCATGACTTTATATCTGCTTTATAATTATAAAAAATATATTTATTTTTATATTTACTTTGATTATTTATCTTCTTTATGTATACATCTATGTTGGTTTATATGCATGTTTACGCTTTTTTTATTTACTTAATTTTAATTATTTTTTTCCTTCACCCGTAATTGTTGGATCTTTGTAATGTTGTGCATCTTATTGAACATTTATATTGAACCTTCTGTTTTTCAATAAAAAAAATCCAATTTTAGCACAATGTGTGGACTTTTCAGACGGCCCCTTACCACACCCTCCATAGTATTAGCACGTTTCAGCACAATGTGTGGACTTTTCAGACGACCCCATACCCACTGAAAAATTTCCAACTTATATCAATGTTAAATTAACAATCTGGAACAATTTTGCCGTGACGGCATCTGACCAGCTTACAGGACAAATCGTGTCCCGTATTAATTCTAAAACTGGACGCATCGTTTTAGATTCAAATACGGGACGTTCCCGTATTTTATGGGATGGTTGGCAACCCTACCTGGAGGTCTAATACATTCTCATGAGCAAAGTGTGGATGAGGAAAATCTTGAGTTTATCGCTAGAATTTGCAAATTGGGAGTACAGCGGGAGGAGGGGTGGAAAAATGGGAGAAACCCGGTAAAATCAGGAGTGTTGGCAGGTATGTTCCAGACCTGTGGTTATTTTCAAAATGTTTATTGTTATGTTTTCAGTATGCGATAACTCCTCTAGTCACCAGTAGTCAAAATGCGAATGGATGTGAAAGTGAAGATTTATACTAAAAAAAGGACATAAATATCGATCTGTTTCTCACCACGCTTATCATATAGCTTCTGAAAACATGGATTGAACCACTGGAGTTTTATGGATTACTTTTATGTGGCCTTTATGTGATTTTTGGAACTTCAAAGTTCTGGCCATCATTCACTTGCAATGTAAGAACCAACAGAGCTGAAATATTGTTCTTAAAATCTTTGTTTGTGTTCTGCAGAAGAAAGTAAGTCATCAAATCTGGGATGGCATGAGAGTGAGAAAATGATGAGAGAATTTTCATTTTTGGGTGAACTATCCCTTTTAGGAATGCACACTGGAATAAGAAGTGTGACAACTAGCGCTGTAGCCAAGTTTCACTTTGTTGAGTTGTTTCTTTATCTTCATTTTGTCAATGTGTGTGTGTGTGGGCAGGTTTAAGTGGTTTACAAGGATTTTTTTTAGGTTACAAACTGGTAATTACAAGGGTATTATGCTATAAATGTGGTTTGAGGACATTTCTTAGTGTCCCCATTATTTAAATCGCTTAAAAAACATACTAAATGATGTTTTATTGAAAATGTAAAAATGCAGAAAGTTTTTTGTGAGGGTTAGGTTTAGGGTTAGGGTTAGGGGATAGAATCTCTAGTTTGTACAGTACAAGAATCATTATGTCTATGGAGAGTCCTCATAATGATAGCTGCACCAACGTGTGTGTGTACACTGAAGCGAAAGTGTAAAACACAAAATTAAATGTGTTAAATTAATTTTACAGTTTTATGATCTAACAAGTTAGTATTCATAAGCATTCTCACATCTGTGGTGACTGATTTAGCAGAGTGAACACATTTACCGTTTACATTTAAGTAGGGGTTACTTGCTCTAAGTAAGGTGCACAAACCACATTTTAGTTTCACAACCTACAAATCACCTCTCATACCAGTTATCTTTCTTCTCCTTAAATCTATCCCCCATCCGTTTCCCCTTCAGTTGCTGCTTTCAACTTAATGCGGCTAAGGTCCATTAGTAGTATCCCATCTACCCCCCATCCCGTAAAGCCCCTGCACCCTGGGGCAGAGGCCTAATAGCAGGGCTGGCTGGAACTGAGCTCTTAAATGATCCACTGCAGGAAGCTGGGGCTCTCAAGTTACCTGTCCAGGTAAAAAAATGTTTGTTTACTTTTATCGCCTTAAGTCCGAAAGTCATGGGACATGAAGAAGTGCTGAAGCATTAGTAGTTGGAGGCTTGTTGACATTGAAAAAGGCTGACACTCAATCCCAATATTGTGTGAGATCCAACATTTAGGACACTGAGGTGAACACATTCCCGAAACCAGTCATACATCTGGGCTGACAGAGGTGCTGTATGTGTTATGCAGCTAGATCCTTGATCCTCTGATCTTCTGTACAACCTAAACAAGCATGTATGTCTACCCAGGTAAACCAAAAGGGTGTGTCGTTTTCTGAACAGAGTCTCATAAATCATCATTTTACCTGGCAAATAGTGGGAAGTTGAGAAATGCTGACACATCCTTTTTTTATGCTGGTGTGCTGGTGTCCCAATCTGGCTTTTTAACGAGCTAAACCAGCTGGTCTTGGTAAACCAGCATTACCTGCTAGGCTTTGCTTGTGAAAAGAATGCAGATGCTGGTACACCAGCTACATCAGCACCAAACCAGTGCAGGCCCGGTTCCAGATCAAAATCACTGAGGGTGCTTCTGAAAATTGTGGGGGTGCTCTGTATAAAGTGGAGATGTATCATAATTACACATTTTTTAAGTTTCGTTTGAGGGTGCTTAGCACCATCAAGCACCCCCATAGAACCGGGTCTGAAACAGTGTAAACCAGCATAATCCATGCTGGTAATTCATGCTGGTCAAAGCTGGTCTTTTCAGTAGGGATGGGTTGATGGATCCTAACGTAGGCGTCATTTATGGATGGGACGGGTGGGACATGTCCCTACCACTTTTTGCCTTTTCCAATTTTGTCCTCACCACTTTTTGAAATATCTTTCATCAGGTAAGTGTCTAATGCAACATAAACATATCCAGTTCTTGAGCAGGAGTTTCCATTTCATACGTGTGTGTTTTAATAAGTTGTGATGGAGTTTGTTATTTCGAATGTTATGATGAGTGTTCATTGCGCCTGTTATCAGTGGCACTGAATGACAGCAGGCAGCAATCTTCTCTCATCCAGACGTGTTCTCTACTCACGCCACACCACACACTCCACACAAAGCAAATTGCAATGTGTTGCAATTAATGTATATCTGCTCATGTATATACTGTATATATATATATATATATATATATATATATATATATATATATATATATATATATATATATATATATATATTGGTGGTCAAAAGTTTGGAATAATGCACAGATTTTGCTGTTTCAGAAGGAACTTGGTACTTTAATTCACCAAAGTGGCATTCAACTGATCACAATGTATAGTCAGGTCATTACTGATGTAAAAAAACAGCACCATCACTTTTTGAAAAAAAAAAAATATAAGTCATTTTTGATCAAATCTAGACAGGTCCCATTTCCAGCAGCCATCATTCCAACACCTTATCCTTGAGTAATCATGCTAAATTGTTACTTTGGTACTAGAAAATCACTTGCCATTACATTAAACACAGTTGAAAGCTATTTGGTTCGTTAAATGAAGCTTAACATTGTCTTTGTGTTTGCTTTTGAGTTGCTACAGTATGCAATAGACTGGCGTGTCTTAAGGTCAATGTTAGGTCAAAAATGACAAAAAAGAAACAGCTTTCTCTAGAAACTTGTCAGTTAATAATTGTTTTGAGGAATGAAGGCTATGCAATGCTTGTAACTGCCAAAAAACTGAACATTTCATACAAAGGTGTACACTACAGTCTTCAAAGACAAAGGACAACTGGCTCTAACAAGGACAGAAAGAGATGTGGAAGGACACATGTAGAACTAAACAAGTGGATAAGTACATCAGAGTCTCTAGTTTAAGAAATAGACGCCTCACATGTCCTCAGCTGACAGCTTCATTGAATTCTACCCGCTCAACACCAGTTTCATGTACAACAGTAAAGAGAAGACTCAGGGGTGCAGGCCTTATGGGAAGAATTGCAAAGAAAAAGCCACTTTTGAAAAACAAAAAGAAAAGGTTAGAGTGGGCAAAGAAACACAGACATTGGACAACAGATAATTGGAAAAGAGTGTTATGGATCTTAACCCCATTGAGCTTTTGTGGGATCAGCTAGAATGTAAGGTGCATCAGAAGTGCTCGACAAGACATTTATGGTAAGTGCTACAGGAAGTGTTGGGTGAAATGTCACCTGAGTATTTAAACTGACAGCTAGAATGCCAAGGATCTGCAAAGCTGTCATTGCTGAACGTGGAGGATTTTTTGATGAGAACACTTGAAGTAGTTTAAGAAGTAGTAATTTTTCACGTTATTAATGTCCTGACTATACATTGTGATCAGTTGAATGCCACTTTGGTGAATAAAAGTACCAATTTCTTTCCATAAGAGCAAAATCTTTACATTATTCCAAACTTTTGGCTGCCAGTGTATATACAGTATATATATATATATATATATATATATATATATATATATATATATATATATATATATACAGTATATTAGGGTGGATTAGAACCTGGAACTCCTTTACCATAAAACTATTCAGTCATTCTAGCTAAAGATTTAGCTGATCCATATATTTATCCACTGAAATCCCAGTAATGAGAGTTTTAGATGTATGGATCAAGTTATAAAATTAATTGTGTAAAATACTTATTGGATTGCTTGAATTGATCATCAAGAATGAATGACTGGGGGCCTGGGTAGCTCAGCGAGTACTGACGCTGACTTCCACCCCTTGAATCGCAAATTTGAATCCAGGTCGTGCTGAGTGACTCAAGCCAGGTCTCCTAAGCAACCAAATTGGCCCGGTTGCTAAGGAGGATAGAGTCACATGGGGTAAGCTCCTCGTGGTCGTAATTAGTGATTCTCGCTCTCAATGGGGTGCGTGGTAAGTTGTGCGTGGATCGCTGAGAATAGCATGAGCCTCCACATGCTGTGAGTCTCTGCGGTGTCATGCATAACGAGCCACGTGAGAAGATGTGTGGACTGACTATCTCAGAAGCGGAGGCAACTGAGACTTTTCCTCCGCAACCCGGATTGAGGTGAGTAACCGTGCCACCACGAGGACCTAGTAAGTAGTAGGAATATGGGCATGTCAAATTGGGGAGAAAAGGGAGAAAAAAAAAAAAAGAATGAATGACTATCAAAACAGTAAAAGATTATTTGACTTTATCTGCACATAATTAATATTCATATGTTTCGCCACTTCATGGCGTCCATACAAAAATTAAATAAAAAAACTGTCCCCACCACTTTTTAAAACAAAGTTATACATGCCCTTGTATCCTAAAGTAACAATGCTTCCAATACTGATGCTTTGATTCTGAAGTTTTTTCTAGTGATTCTATTATTAATTGGCTATGAAAATAAAAATGTATATTATTAAACCTCGAAGTGAAAAAAAAAAAATCTTAATTTGCAAATAGTTGCATACGTTAGGAACTATTTCTCCTTCTGTTCATATTAATGTGAAGAAATGCTGAACAACATATTTAGCACTCAGTCAGTCATATTGCTAATTTCCTGTTATTGTTGTTAATAAATGATAAATGAAAACAGATGTACAATCATTTGCACAATTGGCATTAGTTTTGTCCTATACTGCAAAAATGTATTTTGTTTAGTTTTCCACTTAAAATATCTAAACATTCTTAAAACAAGATACATTTACTTGAGCAGCAAAATGACAGTAGAAATTTTTTGTCTTGTTTACAGGGAAAGCTAACAAAATTCTGTCATGTTTATGAAAAAAATATTTGCCAAAAAAATTATTCCACGGGAAAAAAAAGGTTATTTTTCTTACTCCATCGACAAATAGTTTTTATTTTTTTAAGCATAAACAAACCCCCCAAAATTTGTTGGATTTCTCTTAAAACAAGATTTAATATTTTATGCCATTACTTCTCATGTAATTTTTATTGTTTATGTTTGTTTACATATTTTTTTACCAGAAAAAAAGACAAAAAACTAAAGAAGAATATTATTTTTTTGCAGTGAAAAATTATGGCTTTTAAATATAATATAAAATTACCCATTTTATCCCAAGAAATAAAAAAAAAAAATAAAAAAAGATTTAATAGAGGTATCATTATTTGCCTTGATAGTATATGGTATCGAATCGAAAAGACAGTAAGTGGTTTCCCCATCCGCACTTTTAGATGGGCATTGAAAATATTTTATTACCTTACTTGAAGAGATCGCACAGTGATCAAAGAAGCCAGAGACGGCTCGCAAGGACCCGGGTGAGCAGTCTGATACTTGGAGCTTCGGTGATTACAGAGCAATAACAGACCGCTAGATTGTGCCATTGACCAATCAGAACCAAGTATTCCAGGCCGATGTGTAATAAGAAATTTTAAAATCAGACTAGTCACTTCGGCTGGCTAACTAAGAATTAAAAGACAATGCAAGATACTAGCTAACAGATTGGAGATTAAAATGATACCAAGTTTGCCTAATTTTAAATAAACACTAAAAACAGAGATGAAAATTAACATATGTGTGAATTTTTACTTTTGTTACTGTAAAATGAGTTTTTTTTTTATTTTGCCGCAATTTTTTACTCTACACAGTGTTGATATGCCCCCAGTGGCCGAAGCTGAAAGTGTTGTTGACTAGTTTCCAGGTGAAATCAAGTACTCCTCGCTGCAGACTGTAGTGTGATGACGTAGTGGATCTAATCCCATGCGTATTGGATTTTAGTGACGTAGTGGATGCTTTAATGCACATGCATATTCAAATTTTAATGTTATGTTTTATTACGGTCTTTAATACAGTATATATTCATAACACACACACACACACATTTATATATTAGGGCTGCACAATTAATTAAAATATAATCGCGATATTACATTGTGCGATTATTTAACCACAAAGGGCTACGACAATTTAATTAAATTAATAGATAAATCAAGCTGTTCGCTTCAAAGTCTATGCATGCTGCTCTGTCATGTCTGTATTGTGTATAAGCATTATTACAATGTATTCAGAGATGTTCTGTGCTCCACAGCTCTGTCTCGTGCTCAGAGTAACGGATGTGCTCCACTCGGTTCCGTGTGCTGAACGCGTCATTTTTAAAGCCTTCCAGATTCACTTAAATTTAAATTTTGCATACTTCCAAGTATGTTTGACCACTACATGTTAATATACAAATACAAATAATTCACCCCATGGCATTTATGTACAGCAGAGGAGATGTTAAAATGAGGAGCACATTATAATGAGGAGTATATTGCTTAATTTAGATATTTGTTTTCTGAGGGTGAAGAGGAATAACAAGGAAAAGTAATTTACAAAATCCATGACCATTTTTAAATGCTAAGCTATATTAAACAAATGTCTCAGTGTAATACTTTAATACTAAGTAATAATGTACTTAGAGTAACGCATAAAAACCAAAACATCCACTAGTCACCAAAATCCACTACGCAGAGGATTAGATCCACTATGTCATCACGCTACATTCTGCAGCGAGGACCCTCTTGGTGAAATGTCTACAGGTGGTGCCAAAAGCTAGTTGTAGTTTTAGTTGTAAATTATGTTTTAAAGTCAACATGAATGCATATTTTATTAACTTTGCCCCCTAACCCAAATCCCAACCCTTAACCTAACCATCAGTGGAGTGAAAATGTAATCTTAGAGGGAAAATGCAACCTTTATATCATGCTCACCATTATTTATGTGAGCACGATTACTTCTGGGTCCCACGTCTTTGTAGGCAGTACTGTCAAACTCAGTCTACCACTTTGAAAGGAAAGATACACCACCAAAACAAACCACAGTCATTCTAGAATCACTGAAGTGCTGGCACAGACCCTTCCTCCGAATGCCAAGCTTCCAGTGGTCTTCCAAGGCTTGAAAAACGGCAGTGAGTAACACCATAGCTTCCCTAAGTTGGAAAGGGCTCCTTTGATGATGTCATTGCGAAGTCATACTAACACTGAGAACAAGACATGTGAAAAGGCAACTGACCAATCGTGATCGGTAGCAGCTTATCCTTGATCCATAAAAAGACCCAAGGCCCTGTGAATACGAATGCATGGAAGGGGTCCTGAAATAGTAATAACCACATGAGCTGGCAACTCATCAGAGTGTAATTTACCCTTTCCATTTTTTTTAATGTCCTAGCATGTTCTGTAAATTTCATCTGTGTGGCAGGCTACTTTAAGTGCTGCCTTATGTGACGCTCCTGTTCTACCCGCTCTGTACGGGACTCGAACCGGCGTCTCCGGCATGGGAGGCAGGTGCGCTAACAAGGAGGCTAAAGCCCTTAGCGTCAGTCGCTAGTGCACCTCTTGAGGTCAGGAGAGTGAGGTTTATACACATTGCACAGCTATATATCAGCTGGCTCCCGTTACACTTAGATTAACTCAAAATGTCAGAATACGCAATGTGATTTACAGTACTTTCTAGACCCGACCTGGGCAACTTATGGCCCCTCCACATGGTGAAATATGGCCCGCAGCTCATTTAACCTAAAAGTGTTTTTTTTCATGAGATATTTCAGTTGTCTTGCATTGGGACCTAACACGCCTCCACAAGCATTTAACATGCCCAGAGTTGCCAGATAAAAGACGCAACACCCTCAATATGATATTTATACTTGCACAAGTATAAAATATAATGTTATTCTTATTTTGTTCAATCTGGCAACCATGCACGCGAGTGTACTTTTTCTAGCTCTAGCTCTAGCTCTCGCTTTCCCTTTTTCTTTTTCCTTTTTTCTCCCCTTTTCACCCCAGTTTGGAATGCTCAATTCCCAGTGTGCTCTAAGTCCTCGTGGTGGCGTAGTGACTTGCCTCATGCCTCAAAACTCACCACGCACCCCACCGAGAGCGAGAACCACACATTATAGCGAGCATGAGGAGGTTACCACATGTAACTCTACCCTCCCTAGCAACCGGGCCAATTTGGTTGCTTAGGAGACATGGCTGGAGTCACTCAGCATGCCCTGGATTTGAACTCGTGAATCTTTACTCGCTGAGCTACCCAAGCCCCCTCTCGCTTTCCCTTTGAACAAACTTAGCGATCTCTAGTGCAATATTCTGCTCAAGGCAAAGTTTGACACGACCACTCTGTGTCCATTCTGGAGGCTAAATCTTCTCAGTGATTAAATGCAATATAGAGGTAGATCTCGACATGATTGACACGCGGAGGGGTAATCATTGACACGCGAGCAAAAGCAAGTGAGAGACGAATATGTATATGTATTTTTTATTTGTGCAATTAAGAAATAGCTTTAGAAGTCCCCTCGCACCTGTATGTTAATCTAACTCTTGCAGTAATCATTTATCATAGTCATGCAGCCTGTTTTATTCAGTTGGATGCTGAATGAAAAGTCAAACCATTGACGAGACCCGCATGACCCTTTTAGCATGTAAACGGGTAATGTTTTGAGAATAAAATAAGTAAACTCGCCCGCTTTGCGACAAACATGAAAAGTTCTATAATTTTCTTTTTCTTTTTTCATTAAAACAGACCCCTGATGTAGAGAGTGTTAAATTGAATAATAAATTAACAGGAAAGTAGAGATGGTAAAATAAATAATTTATAATAAGCTCAGCATTCATTCAGTTTTTTAATGCCTAATTATTTATCTACCTTTGTAGAGCAATACAACACTTTAGGCAATTGCATTAGTCACATATACACTTCAGAAATTGAGTACATAAAATGTTCTGGGCTTACAAGATACAGTTGCAATCAAAATTATTCAACCCCCCTGACCAGCAATACATTCTGGTGATGTGAATTAAAACACATCAACTAAAACCTCAGTGAACAGTCAAAGTAAGTTTTTAATACACATTTGAGTGATTTTGAGAACAAAGAGTTCAGTTTTCCCAAATTTTACAATAAAAAATAACTAATTCTCTCCACAAATGTCATGTCAAAAATATTCAACCCCCCAAAGTCACTCATTTGTGGAGCATCCTTTATACTTAATAAAAGCAAATACAGGTTTCAGGTAAGTGTTCTCAGGCTTCGGATACCTCTCTATTAGAATTTTTTACACATTTCTCATGAGCAAAAGCTTCCAGCTCATTGACATTCTTTGGTTTCTGTGCTGCCACTGCTTCCTTGAAATCCCAACAAAGGTTTGCAATGGGATTTTAATGATGGACTGAAAGGGCCATTTAAGGACATTCCACGACCTATCCCTGAACCAGATTTTGGACAACTTGGATGTATCCTTGGTGTTATTGTCTTGCTGGAAATCCAGTGATCAACAAGCTTCAATTTACACATTGAAGGCATCACATTTTTCATGCCAAAATGGCCTGATACCTGAAAGAATCTATGGTGTCAGTCACATAGTCAGAATAGCCGTTTCCTGCAGCCGCAAAACACCCCATAATAGGACTGACCCACCTCCATGCTTGACTGTGGGGATGGTGTCGTTCTTGTCATCACCTTGTCATCATACTCAAGACGTACTGCTGATCCATGGGTCTAAAACTCATTTTCAGTTTAGTGTCATACGTCTATAAAACCTTCTTCCAGGACTCCACAGGTCTTTCCTAATTACTTCTTGAATATTCAGTCAACTGGAGTCAACATTTCCCTGGGTGAAGTTTTGCTTTCTTCCACACCCCAAGAAGGTTGCTGTTGTACCATATTTAAAAATGTATGAATGGTGCTGCCAACTTTGTCTATTGGAAATTGAAGTGCCTTGGAAATGTACTTTTAGCCATGACCTTTCTTGTGTAATGAAATAATCTCCTCTATTAGCTTTTGAGACAGCTTATTTTTAATTGAATTTTTTTGCATAGAAATAAATTTTTGCTTGCAACGCTAAACTTAAATTTTAAAACTTAAATAAGTGCCATTGCAGATTGATGACTTAATTTTGTTTTAAAACAATTACTTGTGTAGCCTTACATATTTAAGGAACAGCTACATGCAATATGGGCTGAATAATTATGACATGGCTGTATTTTAAAAAAATTCTGCTATTTAGAAATATTAGGTTATATATTCACACTATGACTTTGAATATGTCACTCAACTGATATAGATGTAAAGTTTAAAAATTCTGGGTCAACAGAAAAGCTTACTTTTATAAATCCTTACTGTCTTGGGGGGGTTGAATAATTTAGATTGCAACTGTACAAAATTCAAATCAATGTGGAACATTGAAAGGAATACAATGTGGCCCCCTATGCACTACTTAAAGCCCGATGTGGCCCCTTTACCAAAATAGTTGCCCACCCCTGTTATAGATGGAGAATGGGTGAATAAATAATGTTACTGTTACTTATGTTGCATGTTTACTGTTTTATGTCTTATGTTTTTAAAGGAATATTCCAGTCCAAGTCAAGCTCAATCGACAACATTTGTGGCATAATGTTGATTACCACAAAAAATCTGTCCTTATCTTTTCAAAAGCAAAAATCAAGGTTACAGTGAGGCACTTACAATGGAAGTGAATGGGGTAATTTTTTTTGAGAGTTTAAAGGCAGAAATGTGAAGCTTATAACTTTATAAAAGCATTTACATTCATTCTTCTGTTAAAACTCATGTATTATTTGGGATGTAAAGTTTTTTTAATCGTTTTCACAGTCATTTTAGGGTTTTAGGGTTTGTTGACATTATATCGTCATGAAAACGAAGTTGTAAAATTGGCTTTAACTTTACACAGAAAACGTTAGTACGTGATTTTTATCACACTAAAATCATGTTAACATGCATATTGTTTATGTCATATGACTATAATTTTGAAACAGTGAGTATTTTAATGTTTTTTGCCCCCATCATAAGTGCCTCACTGGAACCCAGATGTTTGCTTTTTTTTTTAAGAAAAGGAGGGGCAAGTAAAAATTAATTTTGTGGTAATCAACATTATGCCACAAATGGTGTCAATTGAGCTTAACTTGTATTGAACTTGGAATATTCCTTTAAGTGTTAGTAAATGTAAAGCTGTTTTTATACTGATGCCAGACTTATCATTCATTTGTTAACTTTTGGAATGATTATTCATAATTAATACATAAATACAATTATTATTTAAAAATAAATAAATTAGTGGTAACACTTTATTTTACAGTGTCCTTGTTACACATATTACATGTATCAACTATAGTAATAACAGTCATTTATGCATAATTACATGCAACTAACCCTAAACCAAACCTTTACCCTTACCCTAAACCTATAGTAAGTATATGTTGTCAATTAGTAATAATCAGTAATTACTTGTGTAATTACATTGTAACAAGTACACTGTAAAATAAAGTGTTACCATTAGTGATTCAAAAATGAGATGAAATCTCTATAATTTTTCATTATTGAAGTTAATAAGATATTATATAATATAAAGACATTACTAAATGGGTTATGTAATATTTTGTGGTTCAATATCTAGCATAACTGACTACATTGTAATATTGTTTTAGGCCTGTTACTGCTAGGCTGGCTAGTGTGAAATAAAATTACACATACTAAGATTTTGGTCATACCCACCCCTAGATGTGTTAAAGATTCTACTTGAATTTGTAACCAGATGTCTTTCTAATGGAAAGTAAGTGTCCAACACCGAGATGTTCTGTCCATTTGTCTTTCACCATCTGTAAGTGTAACCCACATTCTCCGCAGGTAAAAGCGGGTGTTTGACACTTGAGGATATTTGATATCTCTGATCCAGGAACGGTGTAAAACTTTAACTTGAAATAGGCATATAATTGCATGCTTTGTTAAAATATTTCAATGTAAAACTGACAGGACATTGAATTAGCCCCAGAGAGTCATAAACAAAACTCAATTAAAGTCAGTCTACTGTATGTTTTGCTTAGAGACTTGTTTTATGCCATTGTAGACAGTTCTGGCAGATGGAATTTTCCTAATCTGAACCTGTTTCTATTTCCCTAAAAAAGTTTAATGTTTCCAATCAGTAGTCGTGGAAGTGACAAAAAGCTCACACATTCTTGGAGCGGTTAATGTGAGCTGGCAATGGATTTGTTGATGCTTGTATTTCAGCAACGGGCTTTGGGTCTGAACAAATGTCCTATATTTACACGTGTACTCACATTCATTTAAAGTCCAGTGCTGCACGCGCACTGCCAAGGGATAAACTGAAAGCTGTAGTGAGTGTACGGTTTCATTTATGGAAAGGGAAATGGTAGAAAACCTAAACATATAGGAGAAACTCAGGGGTTTAGAATAACTCCCTTTTTTCTGTAAATGAAATCACAAATTGGCCCATGTTCAACAAGGGTTTTGATTATTTTACCCATTTACACTTTTTTTAAAAGCCACCCGTATGCTCTACATCTACATCTACTCTTCAGCAAATGTCTGCCATTAACATTAGCCCTTTGAGAGGACAAAGACCTTCTTTTTTAAGCTTTGTGCCTTCCATCAGAAGAACTGTTGCAGAGCACATTAGCTATGTGAGGAATTCCCAGGACAAGACCTTTGGATTCATTTGCTTCTGTAAGATGTGCTCGGCTTCGGTGAAAAGCCAAACACTGTGCACTGCAGTGTAATGTGATATCCAGGCTTAACACTTCAGACACAACATCATCTCTGAGATGCTTAAACGTAAAAGTGACGCTTCGTCTCTCCACATAAAAGGCGACTGAGTGGAGTTTGTCTTTGCTGAAAAACTTTAAGTAGGTATAGTTTGAAAAGAGGGCTGGAATTAATGTATTAGCTATATGCAAACAGTATCTAATTGCTACACATATGCTATATACCTTTTATTGTGGGGGGAAAAACCCCTCTGAAATCTATATAAATCATTTTAAACCTTCCAAACATTACTCTGGTAATAAAATAGTACAGTGTTGGTATCAGATGGTAATACCAATATGCTCTAATGTATGGTATTGAATGATTGCCATACTATGATTTTTTTTTAATGGTCCTCTAAGGTCATTCAAAAATGTTTTTTCTCCATGGTACATGTCCTTAAAACATAGAATTACTATAGTACCTATAGTACCTAAAATATGCTAATATACCTTAAAAAAAATGTGTAAGTGAAAGCAGGGGCGTAGATTCCAGGACGGATGGGGGAGAGGTAACCTCACCAATAATCAAAACAAGTAAGTACAACCCCCCAATATTTATATCATGATTAATGGAAACAAGAAAATGCTTCATGCTGCAATGACAAGCTTCTTACCAAATAAGTAAATAAAGACATGAAATATTGGTTTGAATTTAAATGATTTATGATGTGAGAAGAAAGACACTGCAGAGTGATATGAGAGACATGAAACCAGCACATCAACCTATAAAATCGGTCATCTGAGACAACGGTACTGTAGGGATGCACTAATATGAACATTCTTGGCGGATACAGATACCAATTTTACCCCCCCCCCCCCCAAAAAAAAACCTATAGGCTGATAAGGATATTTTGCCACTTACTCACATTGTTTTGTCATCAGAATTATGCTTTTAAAATGTACAGGGGTACAAAAGCTATTTTATTGTTCTCTGTATTTCCATTGAATATGGATTGGATCCGCTGAAGGCCGAAATGTTTTATGAGAGCCACAATGAAAGATAAATGAAATATTAAAAGGTAAGAAGATAGTAATAATAATAATAATAATAATAATAAATATGATAACATGATGATTGACGTGGGGTAAGAAAATGTGCATTTTGAAAAAAATTTTGCACTTCTGTTTTTTGCAAGTTCTAAACTCACATTTTGCATATTATGATAGAACGTTACGAATTCATATTATGCATATTTCAACATGCTTTACTTTTCTAATTTAATTTAATTTCTAATTTGTTAATTTACACACAGAAAAAAGTATCATAAACTTTATGCAACCCTAATAAATTTGCATAAATAGTTACAAATAAACCATCGGCTTTTCATATCGACACATTCATGCTTATGACTGACATGCAGAAGGTTTAATTTAGTCAATAATTGGCTGATAAATAAAAGAATATTTGACCACAGAATGCAGCGATTGACCAATCAGAACCAAGTATTACATAGAGCCATGTAATACATTTTACAAAACATAAATATACTGTGTATATATATATATATATATATATATATATATATATATATATACACATACATATTTTTTTTAATAGGAAATCCAAGAACATAATGCTTTCTTCATTTATGGGAAATTTCTCAACACAATATTATTTAATCTCAAGAAAAAACATGCTATGAAGCAAGCCAAACAGGCCACGTCCAAGGCCAATGTTTTGTTCAGGAGTGTTATCCATCCTCTTCTGAAGAGTGACGGCTCCATGCTTTGGGGTTTAGGCCAATGATAAAGGTTTCACAAACCTGCTGGTCTTAGATGGAGGATCAGCAACATTCCACAGCCATTAAAGTAGCTCTCTGACTTTAACCTAGTTATTTTCCTTGTAATTAAAAATGTAATATCAATCCTAAGGCATGCTCATTATTGTTTGAACATGGTTTTGTGACATTTAGTAAGCTGTTCTTTAATGTGATGTGTGTAATGTTAAAATATTTTCTCGTATCCCAGCTTAATATGCAGGGACAACAATAAGTAGGCAATTTGTAGGTTGATTCATCTGAAAAGTTTATAACTGTGGCTATGTAGCACTTTCAAAGTATCGCTTTGTTTGTTGCATCCTGAGTTTGGGGTAGGACTATCTGTTTGTCCAACCAGTGGTAAGTAAATTCGTGTCAGCCTCAAATATGTAATCTAATAAAAAAAAAATCAACAATATATTTCTTATGAAAAGCTATTTGTTTTTGTAAGCTGTATGCTCAAGCTTCATCAACGGTCCTGGCTTTGTCACAGAGGTCCGTATTCAAATTTGTTCTGCTTATGTTGACTAATGTGTAAAATACCACCAGCAGTGGTGTGAAAATTGACAGCCATGTGGCACTTGTGGATGTTCTGAATGTCATATAGAGCTTGGCCTTCAGCTCAGGCATTAGCGAGGTTCACATTCCATAACGACTAGGGTGAGATGTTATCATACACACACTCATCTACCTCTTCCGCCCGCAAGGGGAAGGTTCCCTCTAAACACTTTTCGTGGACATGTGCTGCCTCACAAACCACAAACCTGATCATTCACTTGTGTTTGTAACTGTTTCAAAAAAGACCACACAGGAAAGAGGTTACATGCTGAATTGGTAGACATGAGGGAGCTTTTGTAGATGAACTCAATAGATTTTATCATTCTGAAGGGGGTCGTAGGCCAGTGGTCCTCAAAGTGTGGGGGAAAACTGTCGTAGTTCTCAAATCTCGTTCACTGTCTCTGATTTAAATTGGCTGCGGTGACAAATAATTCACACAAGAACTAATGGAATTTGTGTGCATTTTTTTCTTTTCCGCCACTTTCTGTCAGGTGCTCACATTGTACTTATGTAAACTGAACTGCTGTTGTGTGCGCACCAGGTTGGAATGAGTAAAGGGGAAGATTTTCAGTGAATTAACACTTAAATTTCTTTCTGTTCCTCACACATCACTTTTGTATGGCTTCAGATGGCTTGAAGTATATAGCACACAAGAGTTTCAGACAACAGTTGCTTTTATCTGACTTGAAATGAGTGAATGTAAGAATTATTTTTTTCAACATTGCTCCTGCAAAGCAGTATAATTTGTTTTTATTAATCGCATTTAAAAAATAAATAAATAAATAAATAAAATGTAATTAAAATACTTTATTTATTTTTTTTAATATTTTTGTAACAGAGAGAATACAGAAAATAACAGAACAATGTAAGCAATGTAGGGTTCCCATATTTTTGTCATGCGGATGTGGGACACTTGAGCATTTTGAGTGCTTCAGTACAGGACGTTTCACCGTCCTTCCCTCTTGAGCGTTTCACCACTGAAATACAGGACAGTATGTGTCCCATACAGGACGCCCACATTTTGGCCAACATGTGGGATGTCCTGACTAATATGGGACATTTGGCAACCCTAACGTAGGCCTAGTGTCAAAAAGTTTGGATAATTATCGGCAATTATTCCTCAAAAAAGTAAAAACAGAAAGAATGCGTGCAGATTTTATTGTATTTTATAAATCAGACTTGATAAAACTCTTTTCGTTATTCATTTTTAAGTGTCATGACGTTGAAAGAAAAGGCAATTAAGCATTTATTTTTCAAGAAAATTTTTTAATTTATTTACATTTTCAAGTTGTGTGGGGGGTGTAACCAACAAACACTGAGAGCCACTGGTGTAAGCAGATCTAAGACTTCACAACAAGACATTAATTTAAAGAGACTGTTCACTCGAAAATGAACATTTCGTCATGTCATTCCTAACCTGTTTGACTTTCTCTCTTCCGTGGAGCACAAAAGATGAATTTTTGAAGAATATTATGGGTGCTCTTTTTAATGTAATGAACTTGAAAGGGGACTGGGTCTGCCAAGCTCCAATATGACAAAAAAAGCACCTCAAAAGTAGTCCACACGAATTGTGTGCTATATTCCAAGTCTTCTGAAGCCAGATGATAGCTTTATGTGAGTAATAGGCTGAAACTGAAGTCGTTATTCACTGAAAATCTTCCCCGCCACCAAAGTTCTGAAATGGACACCAAAATAGCATGTTGACACTGAACTCAATTGGATATTGCTTGTCTTGTGTCTAAATGTCAATGGCGCCATATTTGATTAAAGAGCTACAGCGAAGGAGATTTGGAGCCTGTTCCTCACACAAATCTTTTGTATGGCTTCATAAGACATAAATATATAGTGAATGAGCCGTGTATAAATATATATATATATATATATGGACAACATGGATACTTTAATGGTGTTTTTTGTCATTTTGTAACTCGACAGCCCCAGTCACTATTCACCTTTGCATTCCATGGGAGCATACAGGTTTGGAATGACATGAGAGTGAATAAATGATGACAGAATTTTCATGTTTGGATTGAACTAGTCCTTTAATACACTCACTTGTCTCCAAAAAAAGATTTGCCATAAGGGGAGAGCTCTTTTATTAACAGTAAGCTGAGCTGTGGCGCGATGCCCGGAGTCGAGTGTGCTGGATATTCAGCGGCTCTGTCTCTGTTTGTGCAGCTCGAAGTGAGAGATTTATTCACAAGCTAAATAAAAAGCACAATTCCCTCTGTGATTTGACCAACATGTGTTTACATTCACATCTTGATTATTGAGGTTGGATTACCAAAGGAGATATATGGAGATTATGTATTATGTATGCAGAACTCTGCTGACAGTGCTATGATCTCTTATTATAGAAGAAAGTGATTGCTGCAAAATTAAGTGAGAGAGAAACACATAGGCTACACAAGACAGACAGACAGACAGACAGACAGACAGACAGACAGACAGACTATGTGCAATCTAGTATAGGCTTTTGTTTTATAATTGATATCTTTCTTTCAAATAAATGGCACTTGTTATTTAATGCAAGGGCATTCATACATTTTAAGTGTCCAAATACTTTTTGGGGCCAATAAGTAAGATAAATTGAATTTTCAACAAAATTCAGTATTGCAGCATCGTTTTTGATGGTGTGCTTTGTAAATATCTACAACCAGAGCCCCACATATAATTATATCACCGGCTGCGTGCGCAGTCAACCGCCAAAACATAACAGTTATCTCATGGGTGTTTATCTTAACCACTTGATTGATAGAGAACATAAGACGTAGGCTGATTAAAATACCAGCGAACTGCTGATGTGCTTTTAAAAGTTTGGCGGTGTTGACCTTCTGCTCGGCTGCGAGCAAAGTGACAACTGGCCGCGGATTCCTCGACGCCACTCCAAAAAAGTACAAGGGAGTGCGTTTGATTTTGGAAGTGGATAATGTGACTGACAGCTCGCCCTTTCGCCCCTAATTAGCGCTCGGCAATTTATGAGCTACTGCTGTGAGATTATACGTCAATTTTACAAATCCCCCGGTCACGAGCGGATGTGCGAGTTCAGCGCGCGCAGTTGTAAATAGTCTGAAATAGTCCCGTCATGCTAATCTTGGCGCTGGGGTTACCAGGCAAAAATACGTTTTAGCAGCTTTGCGTAATCATATGCTTATAGATTTACGACCAATAGGATATCTAATTAGGCATACATTTTTGGTAATACTTTACAATAAGGTTGCATTCGTTAGTTATCTACATTAACATTAACTAACAATGAACAACTTTTACAGCACTTATTAATCTTGGTTAATGTTAATTTCAGCATATACTAATAAAAAAAATATTAAAAGTTGTATATGGTAATATTAGTTAATGCATTATGAAATAACATTAACTAGCTATGAACAATAGTAGGCTGTTTTCATAAATTAACATTAACTGACTGAAAGGAATATTCTTGGTACGATTTAAAGGGATAGTTCACCCAAAAAATGAACATTCTCTCATCATTAGCCTACTCACCTTCATGCCATCACAGATGTGTATGGCTTTCTTTCTTCTGCTGAACACAAACGAAGATTTTAAGAAAAATATCTCTGTAGGTCCATACAGTTCAAGTGAATGGTGGCCAGAACTTTGAAGGTCCAAAAGCATACAAAGGCAGCATAAAAGTAATCCATATGACTCCAGTGGTTAAATCCCTATCTTCAGAAGCGATATGATAGGTGTGGGTGAGAAACAGATCAATTTTTAAGTAATTAAAAATTTTATTTTTTACAATAAATCTGCACTGTCACTTTCACTTCTTTTGTTTTTGGCGATTCACATTCTTTGTGCATATCGCCACCTACTGGGCAGGGAGGATAATTTATGGTGAAAAGGGACTTATAAATATTGATATTAAATATTGATGTGTTAACACATTTTGGTTAAGTCTTATGGCTATATTTTTGAATATTTTAACATTTACGAATTGGCCCCATTCACTTCCATTGTAAGTTAACTACTGCAGTTAACATGAACTAACAATACTTTTACAGCATTTATTAATTTTGGTTAATATTAATTTTAACATATACTAATACACTTTAACATTAAAAGGTGTATGTTTTAATATAACTTAATGCAAAATGAACTAAGATGAACAAACTGAGCTATAGTAATTTCATAAATCAACATGAAATGAGATTAATAAATGCTGTTAAAGATAATTGATTATTGGTAGTTCATGATACCTAATTAATTGTAAGCTGTTACCAAAATGGCTTACACCAATATTAAAATTTGGAGCAAATGTGGCTGCTTAATTGTTCTAACTGTAATGCACTTTTTTACAAGAGTCCTATTGCAAACTCTCTCCACTTCTCTTGGACCCAACACTTTATGACAGTCCTAAGTGCCACTTTTGAAAAGAGCCCATTTTTCACCCACTTTAGCAAGAGAAACCCCTGGCCACCCATTTCTTGTCCATCATTGCTGTTGTCATAAGCCAATATAAATCTTCAGCTGTCTAGTATTCACTGCGAACGTAACCAGATCTCCCTCTTTTTTTCGTGCTTTCCATTTACTTTTCATTGCCCGACTCTACAATTCATCGGAAAAAACAACCTATGGACTACTGTGTTTACATTCTTTCTTTACTGATTTCATGTTGCAAAAAGAGCACACATATCGACATATAGACATCATGGAGAGGCAGTACAAAAGATGAGTTTCTAATACACCAGTTAGCGGCTACTGGGGTTTATTCTTTGGAAGGTCAATGTCGTTCTTTACATGTACTGCATAATCTGGCTAATTGTAGAGTAAGCACTTCACTCACCTTTAGAAATTCAGACTCTCTTGACTGATTGTCTGTAGCAGTGGCAGTATTTATAAAACACCCTAACAGAGAACAAATTGGTAAAAAGTTGAAATGAAATCATTTAATTCCTGATGGCGTTGCTTTTGAGGGTTTGAAGGTTGCAGTCAAGTTTACCAATAGTGGGTCCGTAATTCACTCTCTTTTGTTTCCTTCTCACAACCCAAACCAAACAGATAAAATACAAGACACAAAAAGATAAGTCAGTTTCCTCAAGTGTGTATAGTCAATTGCAAAATACTTTGTCTGGAAAGCAAACTTTTGCAAGGAGCAAAAATGTGCATATTGCCATTTTATTACAGTGCTTGCAAGACAGCCTTGTATTGATTTTCCCTTAAATATTCTGGTTATGGTTTTGTTCTAAAGTATGTATTTAGCTTCTACAATTAATTTAGCTCTATTCAATTAATTAATTCACTTCCATTGTAAACGCCTTACTGTTACCTTGATTTTTGCTTTTTTTATAGAACAGGATGGACAAGTCGAAGAACATTTTTATGGTAATCAACATTGTCACAAATGCTTTATATTGAACCTGGAATATTCCTTTAACATACATACTCCATTCAAACTTTGTTTTGTAGATAACTAACTTATCATAAAAAAGGTAAACTGACTTACATCGACAGAATGTTCCGTGTTCAAAATCTAACTAAAGTAATATTTGCATTATGATTTTTGATTGGTCTTCTTTCTTACATCTATTTGCATATTAAATTGGGATTGGTCTTGTCTTGCTTGCATTTATTAAACCATCTATAGCCAGTTTACTTATATTGTTATAATTTATTATTATTACATTTTCTATAGGCAAATGCTGTTATGTTTTTATTGCTGTAGTCTAATTATTTTTTGTTACAATGCAAAAAGCCATAAATAAAACAATTATTAAGCATGGTTTCTGATTATCAGTTATAATCTCGGTCAATAGAGCAGCCTAAAACCTAAGCTCACCTGAAACTTAAACATTATTCTTTGTCTGCCTTGCAAGCACTGGTTTTTCCTTTCGAAAATTCAAATCTAGTTTCAACTGCTATGTTGTTTATTAGAATGAAAAGCGTCAACAATGATAAAAACAAATAACACCTAATTTTCCTCAATGCAGATTCATGGAAAAATACTTTAGATTACATGTAATACATTCAAATACATCGAGGTGAGATGTCACCCTGACCTGATGGTGACTAAAAACGTAAACTAACATTCTTTCCCCCCCCCCTTTTTTTTTTAAGTAAAAACAAAAGAATCAATATTTCTGATGCAAACAGATCTTATATTTAGCACTGGACACACTAAGATACATACAATATATACAGCTAAATGTGTTTGTCCACTTCCTGTCCAACAGCAACACAAGCCCACACTTCCCCAAGCAACACCACACCTCCCAAGAAATGAAAAGCCAAACCAAACCAGTTGTTCCCTTTTGCTGTGTGTCCAGATACAACAAAATGCCTCTTTTATGAAATCCAGGGCGCTTGTTCGGGCAAACGGCGCACAGTGAAACTGCCATTGTGTGTGTGTCCGCTAAGTTCCACAACAGTTGTCGATGACAGGTGCTGAAAGAAATATAGATAGAGTCAAGTGGCTTCAAATAGCCTCTCTGTGTCTTCTGTCATGATAGGGAATGCTGCTCTCTGATCGGAAGCTCTCTTTTCTAGTCGAAAGAAAGAAAAGACTTCATATAACATGTCTGCCAGATTTCTGCTCTCAAGTGTCCCGCAAAAGACATATTTTTTCTTTATTAGCTTGTGTTGGGTCCGTTTTGCTGAGAGCGCAGAGGATGGTTGGGGGCAAGGCCTTGCTGAAAGCAGCTACTAGTCGCACCACCGTATATTTCTGGAAAGCCCTCGTTTAGTCTCATTGCTTCTCTCTCTTTACGGTCTTTTCTCTCTCAAGAGTCTTCCGAATGGTTCTTGAAAGGGTTTGGGTTGAGATTATCCACTGCGGCTTAATGTTCAGTTTAGGATGGTTCCACTGCAGAAGGTGTAGCGCCGAGCTGCAAGTGAGATGAGAATCTGTTACAGAAAAGCCTGGGATTGTCTACAAGGCAGATAAAGACAAGCCAGCAGAGGAAGAAGTGGCCGCAGGGCATTAAAACCAGTACAAGTCCTTGCTCTTATCCTGGCTCTGTAGACCTGAGAGGAAGCAGGAAAGGAAAAAAAAAAAAGAAAAAGAATAAGGAAAAGAAGAGAGAAATGCAGCAAATACTGAGAAGTGAGAGAACCTGAAGCGAGAAAGCACTAGAGATTTAAAGTCTTAAAGAGTAAAGACTAAAAAACCAAGTAAAAAGTCAGCAAAGCATATTTTTGAAAACAGCGTTGGGCCTTCTTTAATGTCAACTCTACCTACCTAAAAACTATACTAAACCTAAAAAAATTAAATGAACTGGTTTTATTGAAGTCAAAAATATCATTTAACATCTCTGAATCAACCTGAATACATTAGATAACACCAATAAAACAAATTTTAAGGATTAGATCAGGTAGAAATAGCTTTTTAAAGGAATATTTTGGGTTCAATTTAAGTTAAACTCAACAGAATGAATTTAGACTTGTCCCTCCTTTTCTTAAAAAAAAAAAAAAAAGCAATAATCTGGGTTTCAGTGAGGCACTTACAATGGAAGTGAATTGGGACAATCTGTAAACGTTCAGATACTCACTGTTTCAAATGTATATCCACAAGATAACAATATGCATGTTAACACTATTTTAGTGTGATAAAAAGTTGCAACGACTTAAACCCTGTAATCCTGGTAATTTAGTACCACTAAAATGTCAATTTAAACAACTTAGCTCAAATAATGTGTGTTTTTTTAACAGAAGAATTAATGTAAGTGCTTTTATAAAATTATAAGCTTCATATTTCTGACTTTTAAAACCTCAATAAAATTCACTTCCATTGTAAATTCCTCACTGTAACTTAGATTTTTGCTTCTCATTTTTCGTTCTTTTTTTTTTTTTTTTTTTTTTTTTTTAAAGAAAATGAGAGGGACGAGTCTATTTTTAAAATCTTTTGTTATATTTTTTGTGGTAATCAGCATTATGACACAAGTGCTGTCGATTCAGCTTAACCTCTGTTGAAACCGGAATATTCTTTTATGGTAACAATTGTCGGTAACCACTTTTTACAGTGTACAGCAGAAAAGCTCTTTAAAAATATTCGGGTTCAATACAAATTAAGCTCAATCGAGGGCATTTGTGTCAAAATGTTGATTCCCACAAAAATCGTCCCTTCTTTAAAAAAAAGACGAAAAAAATCGAGGTCACAGTGAAGTAATTACAATGGAAGTGAATGGGGCCAAATTTTGGAGGGTTTAAAGGCAGAAATGTGAAGCTTATAATTTTATAAAAGCACTTACATTAATTCTTCTGTTAAAACTCATGTATTATTTGAGCTGTGAAGTTGTTTAAATTGTCGATTTAATGGTCGTTTTATGGTTTTAGGGCTTACGATGTTACATCAACATGGCAACGAAGTTGTAAAATTAAATATAAATGGTAAGAAAAGGTTAGCAAGTGATTTTATCACACTAAAATCATGTTAACATGCTTATTGTTTATGTCTTGTGGCTATACTTTTTAGACAGTGATTATTGTAACGTTTACGATTGAACCCATTCATGTCCATTCCAAGTACCTCACTGTAACCCACATTTTTGCTTTATTTAAAGAAAAGTATGGTCAAATCGAAGTAAATTTTTGTTGTAATCAACATTATGCCACAAATGCTGTTTATTTAGCTTAGCTTGTATTTATCCTTTAAAATTATATTCACAATGAACTTTACATTTTTATAGTATATTTTGGATATTTTGGTATGACTGCAATGCGCATGTATTTGGACACTTAAATCACTCTTTAAAATGTCTGAATGTTATTGCATTAATAAACCAAATATCAACTCAAGTGTCATATGCAAACAAACGATGGTAAAGTTTTTCACTGAGCTATCTTCACTATTAACTGTGTGATTTTTAGCCAAAAGGTGATTTTTAATTATTATATATTATATATTATAATATATGAAGTCATTCCACACAGATTCTCCCTATGGATATGCCCCACTAACATTTGACAATCAGAAAGTTTCAAATCACTGTTTCTTCAACACTATTTCTGTCGTTTCTTCCTTTAAAAATGATCAAACATTGTTTGACTAAATGTTTATCTTGTGGACATATTTCTTTCAAATAAATGCTCATGCAATCATATTCAGACATTTTAAGTGTGCCTCAAGTGTCCAAATGCTTTTTGTGGCCCCTATATACACTGTAGTTAGTGAGATTGCTTGACGCCTTCACACCTGCGTCCATGTTCAGACTGAGGCTCTGGCCCATATCAGAGCTCGTCGCTGTGAAAGCTCCAGTCCACGCTGAGCTGCCTGGTTCGCCCTTGCTGATATCGCACGGTGAGGCTCCAGGTGCGGGTACCGTGGTGGGGGGCAGTCTATGCGGCCGTACCGAGGGGACAAGCAGAGAACCGTATCGGGGGTCAAAGTGCGTTCCATACATATCATGCATGGAGGGCCGGGAGTATGCAGACCCCTGGCTGCTGATAGCTCCACTGAGAGAGTAAGGGTGATGGTGGTGAGAGGGGTGCCAGGGCTCTGGGGTGGCCTGGTGGAGGTGGCTGTGTAGGGACGCTGTAGAATAGGGGTCTGCAGGGAAGGGGAGATCCGTGTGGGAGGAACTCAGGGCACTGCTGAGAGACGCAGTGACAGACGGCTGATACGCGCTATTCCAGAACGAAGGAGGAAAGCTTCTCTGGCTCATAGGGAATGATCCTTCTGGGGAGACACATATTCAGATGTAATGTACTGTATAAAACCTTTACAATTAGTAAAACCTGAAATATTTAAAGGAATAGTTCAACCAAAATTGGAAATTCTGTCAACATTCACTCACCCTCATGTTGTTCCAAAACTGTATGACTTCCTTTCTTGTGTGGAAAACAAAAAGAGGCGTTAGGCAGAATGTAATGGGCGTTGTCATTCTAACATCTCCTTTCGTGTTCCATGGAGGAAAGAATGTCATACAGGTTTGGAACAACATGAGGGTGAGTAAATGATGGCAGAATTTTCATTTTTGAGTGAACTATCCCTTTAACAATTAAAAATGAATGTCTAAAATATTAAGATTAGCAACAAATAAATGCAAAAAATTATATATATATATATATATTTATGTGCATGTTTATCTGTATGAAAAATCACAAAAAGCACAAACATCCAAGAAACTACTAAGAACACTTTGGGTTAGAACACAATTAAAATTAAAATCTCGGAAGCAACAATGTGTCGACCTTGCTGTGTTTCGGTTAATCTGCAAGGTTTAAAACAATTGTGACAAGTATTAAACTAATATTTGTGTTTTGAAACATTGCTGATCAGAGCACAACCATATAAATGAGGCAAAAAGCAAACATTTATCAAGTTCCACTAGGCAGGCGTGAAATACAAAAAAGTAAAATCTTTCCCATTTTGTCTTTTAAATAATAACAGCAAAATAAAAAAGGACAGAATTACTTTACAATACGGTTTCATTTTTTAACATAAGTTAACAACATTAGTTAATCTGAACTAACAATGAACAATACTTTTACAGCATTTATTAATCTTGGTTAGTGTTAGTTTCAACATAGAGTAAAACATTTTTCAAATCAAAATTTGTATTAGTTAACATTAGTTAATGCACTATGGACTAACATGAACTAACAATGCACAACTGTGTTTTTATTAACTAAATTTTAACAAAGATTAATAAATGCTGTCAAAAAATATATTATTCATTGTTTGTTCATGATACCTAATGGAACCTTATTGTAAAGTGTTGCCATTTAAACTTTTACATAGCAGAAATGATCATGCAGGTATGTTAGATTCCTACCTCTCCAGGATGATGAACCTCTCGCAGTCTTACTGTTGGTGGATCCAGGTGCGTAGCTACTCGTCTGACTCAGAGCCCGGCTGAAATGTTCATCCACCACAGAACTGATGTCCCCTTGGAAATAGCTGAAGACCACGCATCTGGAGCTGATGTACTCTGCCTCTGGCGGGTGGTCTTTCTCCCGGGCGCAGTCCTCCTCTTTTATGGGTGGCATGGACAGGTTGGAAAAAGATGAGCTGCTTGCACTGACCGTTTCTGGTGCTTCTTGCATTTTTGAGTAAAATGCCAATTTCTGTAAACATGTAAAAACTTTCACATTTACATAATATTAACTTTAATATTTATATAAAAATACATTCACACACATATTCTCTTGACACATAGACAGATATAGGGAATCAATATAGTCATACTGTATATTCCTGTTTATATGTATTTTGTTGCACAGTTATATGTTGATATATGTTGACGATATATGTATATACAAAGTTGTATATATTTTGAAAAATATACAGTAAAGATATAAAAGATACAAAGCGACTTTACATAAGACATTGCACATGCCAGTAGCATTATGCCAATTAAAATATTATTCACTATGTCCATCTTATCTTTCATTTTAATTATTATTTTTCTAAAATATGCTTATTATTAAAAATATGCCAGTTCGTAGCAGCTTTTCAGCTCTTTTGTATAATTTTAAACTAACTGTAAAATATAACTTTTATGTATAATATGATACAATGGTAGCACTTTACAATAAGGTTTCATTTTTAACATCAGCTAACAACATTAGTTAATATGAACTAACAATGAACAATACTTTTACTGCATTTATTAGTCTTAGTCAATGTTAATTTCAGCATATGCTAATACATTTATAAAATCAAATGTTGTATTAGTTAACATCGGATAGTACCATGAACTATAAACAATTGCATTTTTATTAACTACTATTAACAAAGATGAATAAATGCTGTAAAAAATATATTGTGGATTGTTTGTTCATGATACCCAGTGCATTAACTAATGGAGCCTTATTGTAAAGTGTTACAGATATGATAACATTATGCCTGTAATACACTGTTAACTAGAAATATGAGCACACCTTTTTGTCATATACCTTTAAATAACACATAAAAAGCCATCAATTAAGTTCAAATTTGCCAGCACTTATACAAGTCTAGCTATGCGATTTATATTACATTTAAATTAAGTTTGAAACTAGGCTAAAGAACTGTTTGGATAGGATCACAGGCGCAACAGTCCAGGAACGAAAGTTTTTACGCACAGAATCACAAGACAAAAAACTAAAAGTCCAACAAAATAAAACGAAAATAAATGATCTTCTTATGCAGTGGAAACACAGTACACTTTTACATGAACATACCTGATGGTGATAAGGTGTGTATGCTGCGGCAAAATAAGGCTGAGGTGGACCATAAACTTGGTACATTACATCCAAGCTCATGGCGATGACAGCTGTTATATCACGTATAAAAAATTAATAACGGAATGAAAGGACGCTTCATTTGAAATAAAGCGGCGAGTCAGTGTGTACAGACGGAAAAAGAAGCACCGTGCGTCGTGTCCGACTGAAGCGCGCACTGAGCACCTTTTATGTTCTGTACTCTGTGCTTATGCACCAGTTTGATTTATTCCCACGACTCGGTTCATTCGGACGATTCAGTTCAATGAACCGACTCGTTTGATTCATCCAAAAGCTCCCACTTGTAATGTAAGGACTGTCCCTTGTAATTCAATAAATATTTAGGTAAATACTACTGTTTATCACTATACTTTCGATTATGTTAGGACAGTCTAGATGTAGGCTATGTGTAGATGTATGTGTTCCAGTTTCATGTTGCTCTGGTGTGCAATAGGCTACTGTTTGTTTTGAAACCGAAAATGTGTGAAACGTGGGGTTTTTTTTTTTAGTTTCTTATATGTTTCCCTTTTTACTCTCAAAATTTGATTGATATAAAATCGATTTGCGGTGTATGAATCTGTAAATGAATTGGTAAAAAAAAAAAAAAAAACGACTCCTTAGGAATCGGACATCACTATTAATTTAATGCTTACCTTGGGTCTTTTGTGACCCGGGACCAAGGGTGTAGCAGCAGTGGGGGACGTGGGGGACGTGTCCCCACACTCTTTAAAAAGGTGATTTTTGTCCATCGCACTTTTCCTAAGATAAACCCATACCGAGTCCAAATGGTGGATTTGTTTACAGGATTCTTTGCGTTTTGTTACTTTGGGCTGATTGAGTGACCATCCAGCTAATCGCAGGTGAGTTTCATGAGCCGAAAACAACCCTTACGTAATAGGCCGTCAGTCAGAGAGTCTAATCAGTGCAGCTTCATTAATTTCTACAAAGTTGCTTTCAACAATGCTCATTTATCCATGTTTTTTTATCGCCATTGATGTTGATCTAAACTGATAATCTAGAGATGAGGAAAACATAAGCGAGAGTTATTTATCGGCATATCGTTCTTGATTGGCAGCATTAGGTGAAATGCACTGCAGAAAAAAAACAAAGGACAATCCTTCTTCTGAGCATAAATTGTGAGTGGAGTTTATATCAGCGTATGAGTCTTCATTAAGTTATGCTTTTTACATTATGTTTGTGTGGTAATAGTTTGGTCGGCTCTTTTTGCCAATTTAAGCAGATTATAGATCTGTGTTAAATATGTAAAGCTATTTTTAATATCAGCTCCAGTTTTTTACCTCTTTGTTGGTGTGCAGTCGACAAACTGGAGGAAAAAAGATAGATCTGCTGTGTTCTTAGATCACTTAGGCATTTTACTGAAGTCAATAGATATGTAGACACGGTTTTTTATACATGAAAATGTACAGACGTTATTGAAACTCATTAGAATTATTATAAGACTATTATTGTTGTCTTTTGATAAAAGTCATGCTCAGCAGCTCACAAACTGTAAGGAAATTATAGATTTGTTTTGTTCTTATAATGCTTAAAACCTCTACTAAAGTCTCTTTGTTGGTCTGTAGACATACACATTTTAAATGATTAAAATTTTCTTTTGATCGTTGATTCAGTGACTAACTAATTTCACACAAGACACTCATTTGTCACCACCTTCTGTCATCACCAGAAATGGTCACTGAATCATTAAATGGTTCGGAACTAATTTTGGTGAACATAGTCAAAACACTCAAGCCACTTGGATACATTTAAATCCCACAATGCACAAGCACAGAGTAAAAAATGAAATTGTGCACATGCACGATTGACATTATTGTACTTGATTAAATAATGTATTCAGAACCAGCTTGTGCTCAGTCTTTTATTGTCATGTGTGAAACAGAAGTGCTCCACAAGATGCCCTTTATTTTTGCAGCTAATTTTGCTAAATTTTGCAATTATTTTGCAATAGTTGAATCTTTAAAATGCTACAAATATTAAAAATAAATAATACGTATATTAATATAATACGTATATCATACTTATATATTAATATATACTGTAATATATTAATACTGTATTGTAAGTGTTGGGTCAGTGTGAGCCACCTACTGACACCTGTGTCCCCCCACTTTTAAAATGACTGCTATGCCATGCCCGGGACCTCACCCCCTGTACCTCATCCATTTTTTGGAGAGTAGCTCTGTAGTATTCCTCAACCTTACGCTTTTGAGTAGTGTAACAAAACAAAGAAAGGCAATATTTTTATAACTGCTTAATTACCAAAAGTATATAGGGTCATTAAAGACCCTATATAAGTAATAGTGTCGGGGTGGGTGGAGGTGGGGGAACTCTAAAATCGGGTTATGTACAACTTGAATTGTTAAGTTGGTAAAACTAATTTGCTTGAAGTTGAGTAAACTCAAAAATGCTTTGCAGCTGTTGTTGAGTGCATTACTGTGGAGACCTGGTGTGTGTGGAGGCTTCATGCTATTCTCCTTGGCATCCATGCACATCTCACCACGTGCCCCACCGGAGCAAGAACCACATTATGGCGACCATGAGGCGGTTAACCCAACATGACTCTACCCACCCTAGCAACCGGGACAATTGGTTGCTTAGGAGACCTGGCTGGAGTCACTCAGCACGCCCTGGATTTGAACTTGCGACTCCAGGTGTAGTAGTCAGTGTCTTTACTTGCTGAGCTACCCAGGCCCCCAGTTCAGGGCATTTGAAAAAAAAAATGAGGCAATAGCATTTTTTGTTTTATGAATAAATAATGTATAATATTACAATCTGATCTCTTGTACAAACCAGACAGATAAATGAATGCTAAAGTGTGCTGTCAACAGACTATTTAAAATGCCATGGTTCCCTGTGCCTATTGCCCTGGGCTCCTTAGGTTTTTAGGTCGAAGGTCAGATAGTTTTCACACAATTGGGGCTGGGGTCAAGGGACATATTTCTGTCATTAAGACCCTTAAAATCAACAATTTGCTGCAACTGAGATAGCACTTTTACACTGGCCAGTCTGAGACAATGACACTGATGCTGTAGTAAAAGATACACATCAATAGAAGCAGCGTAGTTAAAGCACATCATGATTTTACTGGGAATTTCACAGGAATGTTTGGTATTCCGGCACTATGTACCCACTTCATGGAGTCTTTCACAAATTAAGCTAAACTAGCGCTGTCCAGAGTGCTGGAGGCCAAATATTCCAGTTATTTCTCAGCAAACACTAATACCAGTATCTGAGGTGCAAGTGATCCTCCTTACAGTTTTTAAGTCCTGTACTTACTCTACGTCAGATAGACTTTCCCAGGATTTGTGCATTCTTGTGCTAGACATTCTTGTGTACTGTATTTTCCGAGGGCCCTACTTTTTTGTACAGTTAGAATAAAATGTTCTTTCTTGTATGGAACCAGATCTATCTATTGCACTATGTTTGTTTCTATTCAGTAACTAAACTCAAAACTAATTTTATGCTGGAGGAATGACTCCCACCAGAATTGGAAGTAACAAGAATTTATTTTGGACAGCAGAACACATTTTGTACTGTGTCTGTCCATCTCATCCACATAGCAGTGACATTGTCAAATGACTTTAAAATATCACAATGAAA
Source organism: Myxocyprinus asiaticus (assembly GCF_019703515.2). Lineage (NCBI taxonomy): Eukaryota > Metazoa > Chordata > Actinopteri > Cypriniformes > Catostomidae > Myxocyprinus > Myxocyprinus asiaticus. Next base: position 40,387,066 of record NC_059362.1, read on the forward strand.
TCAAAAGTTTGATGGGAATGTGATCAATGGTGATTTTAGAGTATAATTTTCCTACAAAAAATAGAACACTTTCCGAAAAAGTTCTACTGTACTGTTAAAGAGAAAAAGTCAAACTAAAAACATGTTATTTTTAATGGTTATTTTAATTTAATTAATTTGTGATTTAAAAAAATTTTTTTTTTTTTTTTTAAATAAAACGTCACATTTAAACTAAATCTTTAAAAAAGTTATTTAAAAATAAGAAGTACTATAATAAACAATGTAAATGCTTTTTAATAAAATACATTTTTAAATAAAAAAATAAAGATTTTGGTTTTTTTTTCTGTAAAAATTCTGAGAGAGTATATGGAAATAAAAAGATATACTAATAGCTTTAAATTCAACTCAATTTCATTGTTCCCACTTCAAGTTTAGTGGTTTCACACCTGTTCACAGATAGAGTTACAGCGTGCAATAACTCTCAATTTCTGATGTGACAGTTCTCAAACAATGGGGGTTTTAGACTGTGTAACCTGACAAGGTTTCTATTTCTACCCAAATAGCTTAAGGACAAGGAAATGTTGAGTGCTAACACCCGGCTAATAGGACCTAACCTGCTGAAACAACACTGCATTCAACACATCTAATGAATAAGGAAAGATCAGGGCACATCACTTATTGCTTTAACTGCTCCACTGTTTTCAGCATAGGCTCTTTTCTCAAGACTAAAATGTGTGAATAAAGGAGTCTCCTGGCTTTGTGCCTCTGCTGACAGAGGGGACCCTTGGCCCCAACCGTCCATTTGCAGGTAATCTGCCTGGGTCTTTCTAAGCGAGGGTGCGGCCGAGGAGGGGAGATGAGAGAAAACCAGAGCAAAGACATTGTCAAGGCAAGTTGAAGAGAGAAAGGAATGTAAACATGTACTTGAGAAAAGGATGTAGAAATGTTTCAACAAAATGGTGACACTTGGCTCCTACGTTCCACAAGCACATTTGAGAAAGTATTGTTCCTGATTGGCACAAAAACGTTAAAAGTATAGTTCACCCAAAATATCTGTCATTATTTACTCACCCTTGCGACTATTTTGTGGAACACAAAAGCAGAAGTGTAGCAGAATATACAGTGACCAAGGGATTTCAAGCTCCTAAATAGACAAAAATATTTTTTTTTAAAAATAACATAAAAGCACAATAAATAAAGTAGAGAAATTATTTTATTCTATGTTGTCCGATTTAAAAATAAAGGTTCTTAAATGGTTCTTTGTTGAGGTGTATGGTTCCATGAAGAACTCTTTAACATCCATGGAGCTACAAAGGTTCTTTGTAGTGGAAAATGTACTTTAGACTATAAAAAGTTTCTTTACAATCAATAATCTCATTTAATGTAAATATTTTTTACATCACTGTAGTGATGTCTGGTTCATGAATAAATTGTTCTTTTGAACAAGTTCTTTTTAGTGAAATCAGTTCAGCAAATCAGACTGAATCGGTTGGAACAGTTTGTGTTCAAGTCGGCACAAATCAAGTGAACAAAGAGTCCAAATCTGTCTGAACGATTCATTCACAAAATTGCAAAAATGTTTTCAGCCAAGAGATGTCCATTAATTTTCCAACTGTTTATTCATTAAACTATTAAACTATTAGAGGTTCTTTTAAGAACATTTGGGAAGAGTTTTTTGTAGTACCGGAAAAGGTTCTTTAATGACACTAAGGCCATGTCCACAATTATACGTTTTCGCTTGAAAACACATAAATTGTGCTACATTTACGCTCTCATCCACACTGGAATGGCACTGAAAATGGAGACTTTTGAAAACACTCTATAACCGTATACTTTGGGAAACGATGACATTAGAAAACGACATAAATACATACAGAAATGCGAATGAGATGAATGAGCGTTTTCAGTAACAAACAACTTAAATTTCAGTCTGTTCCTTACACAAAGCTATTGTATGTTTTAAGAAGACTTGGAATATAGTGCACAAGTCATATGGACTACTTTTATTATGCTTTTTTGTCCTTTTGAAGCTTCAAAAAGAGGGAAAGAGCAGCATCTTCATTCTGCTAAACTTCTATGTTCTATTAAAGAAAGAAAATCTTATGAGTTTGAAACGACATGAGGGTGAGTAAATGACAACAGAATTGTAATTTTAGGGTGAACTGTTCCTTTAAAAAATATTCCGGGTTCAATACAAGTTAAGCTTAATCGACAGCGTTTGTGACATAATGTTGAATACCACAAAAAATAAATTCTTCTTCTCCCTCCTTTTCTTTAAAAAAGCAAAAATCGAGGTTACGGTGAGGCACTTACAATGGAAGAGAATGGGGCCATTTTTTTGAGGGTTTAATGGCCGAAATGTGAAGAGAGTTATTTTATAAAAGCACTTACATTAATTCTTCTATTAAAACTTGCTTATTATTTGAGCTGTGAAGTTGTTTAAACTGTAATTTTTTAATGGCGGACTACTAAATTACCAGGATTACAGGGTTTATGGCATTATGTTGTCATGGAAACGAAATGGTAAAGTTGTAAACTTCAAACAGAAATGCTATGTATGCAATTTTATCACACTAAATTTATGTTCACATGCATATTGTTTACGTCTTGTGGCTATACTTTTGAAACAGTGAGTATTTTAACATTTACAGATTGGCCGTCATTCACTTCCATTTTAAGTGCCTAACTGTAACCCATATTTAAAAAAGAAAAATTGAAAAAGGAGGGCCAAGACGAAATTTATTTATGTCGTAATCAACATTATACCACAAATGCTGTCGGTTTAGCCTAACTTGCATTGAACCCGGAACATTCGTTTAACTTTGCAAAAATGTGCATGTGCTCCTCAAGAAACAACCATATCAAGACAAGAAGTGAATGCAGTTGGACTGTGGTTAGGGGAACAGTTGAGGTCCAAGTGTTCCTGTTGAGGCAACAGGAGACTTCATGAATTGTGGAACTGTGACATGGAAGTGAACCACTGCACTCAATGTGACCACGGCAACTGTTGAGGGATTGGGGGGTGGGGGGGGGGTTGTCCGCTGTGAAACACGAAACAGATAGTGTCTGTTTTAGCAGAACTGCCACGGCACCTGTCCCAGCCATAGAGTGAGAACAACGTATGGACAAACCATTTTAGGGCCACTGAGCGTCTTTTGATCCTACGAGGAGGCCATCAGAACTTTTTGTTTTACTGTGTAAGGGCTCCTGTAGGGGCAAAGGTCAGATTTAGGGATTTTCTGATGATTTTCTGTTATGGAGTAAAGGTTGCAGGCCAGTTGTAATATAATAATGGACATCAGGGGATAAAGAAAATTAATAAAAATAAAAGTTTTTTTTTCTTCGAATTAATGATTTTTTTAAAAAAACAAAATGTGTTATCTCATTGTAAAATAGTTCTAACTTGTTTTAAAGGAATACTTTATGTAAAACAAAAAATTCTGTGACCATTTACACACTGTTAGGTTGTACCAAACCTGTATTTCTTCTGTGGAACACAAAATGAGATGTTAGGCAGAATATTAGTTTTTGTTTAAAAACACATTAATTTCGCTACGTTTTGGCCTTGCGTCTATAACGGTAACCAGCTGGTAGGTAGCTGTGCAGTGTGTAAACCTCACTCCCTTGGCCTCAAGAAGCACACTAGCGACTGATGCTAGGGGCTATAGCCTTTAGCCTCCTCGTTAGCGCTCCCGCCTCCCATGCAGGCTGACGCTGGTTTGAATCCCGCTCGGAGCGGGTTGAGCAGGACCGGTTACAGTGGTGCCATGACCTGGATGGGCGTGAGGTTTAGGGGGGTGAGTGTAATGGTAGCCTGCTGGTAGGTAGCTTTTCAGGGTGTAAACCTCACTCCCCTGGCCTCAAGAGGCACACTAGCAACTGACGCTAGGGGCTGTAGCCTTTAGCCCTCTCGTTAGCACACCAGCCTCCCATGCCAGCTGATGCCGGTTCAAATCCTGCTCAGAGCAGGACCAGTTACATTTCCACACTGAGATGGCATTTTTGTCCACTGAAAACAGAGCTTTTTGAAAATGCTTTCCCAAGTGGATACATTTGAAAATGCCGTCATCGCGTTGTAGTGTAGACAATGAAAACTAAGATATTCGAAAACAATTACGTTTTTGTTGTCATGTGACGCAGACAAACAATCAAGATGGCGGCCCATGTTGTAGCAGGGTTGTTGTGTCTGCTATTCACTTTGATAGCATTGTTAAAGATAAATGTTACTTTCTACAGCCTTCACATTGCATTCCTTCAAATGTGAAATAATAGAAATGAAAAATGTTTTCAGGCCATATTAAAGAGTGAGGCAATGGTCCTGAATAAAATACTCAACTGAGGAAGCGTGTGACACACCTGTTGCTGCTTTCAGGCAGCGATGAAGTGGCGACCCAGACTGAGACGGAAATGAGGAAATCTACGCTTGCTGGATCAACTCTTCACTCACTGAGGTCACAGTGTCAGCTGTGAGTTTGGCTCCCACTTCAGTTTGTGTCAATAGATACAGTGAACCCACAGATCCACACACACTGTCTCCATTCAGTCCCCCAATGTTGTGCTTTAGACACGCTCTTCATGGCCCTCACAGGTCTCATTGTTAAATCGGCCACTGGCTGTACATTATTCAGAAGATATACACCCTGGTGAAAAAAAGATATACTTTATTGTATTTCAAATATATTTGTTTTTTCAATAGTACACTGCAAATATATTAACAAAGAACTGTACCATTTCTAAATATATAAAAAGTATAATATTCATTATTTGGACATTTCTTTCAGAAAGTGTTAAAATGTATGACTAATGCGTTGAAAGCCCATTAGTATTTGGAATTAGCCAAAAGTATAACGGAGCATATCACAAAAATAATATATTCATGGTATATTGCTAGTATGTTTGGAAGACACTCATAATACATTTGTAATGTACTTATAACACAATTAAGGTACACTTTAATTTCACTAATCAAGCATGTAATTAGTCCCTACACAGGCATATACTTAAAGTGTACTAAATATACTTGAAGTTGTTCCACTTTAGCACACAAAAGTACACTAAATACACTTTAAATTGTGCTTTACTATAATTAAATTACAACTAAAATATACTTAGTACAAAATTAGTTGTTCCAAAATAGCAAACTTCAAGTTAACTAATCATTAACACACTTAAAGTATACTGATCATTAGTCTGTCTGCAAGTACACTGAAGAATGCCAAAATTTCATATACTTAGCATATTTATTTTCACCAGGGTACTACCATTTAAAGGTTTGCACACACCTGACTGAATTTGGTTTTATCATTAAACTTAAGGCTTATGCCTACAAGTGTTAGTTTATTAAAAAAGAAAAATTCTGTCATAATTTTCTCACCCTCATGTCATTCTAAACCCAGATGACTTTCTTTCTTCTGTGGAACACAAAAGGCGATATTAGGCAGAATGTTAGGAACAGACAGCCTCAGTTACCATTCACATTGATTTTATGGATAAAGACAACCTGGTCTCATGGCAAGTCGTAATAATCGTACAAGATGGCGAAATCGTAAGAAATCGTACGAGTTGGCACATACACAAATGTACAACTTTGACTACCATAAAGAAATATAAGTGAACAAATGACAACAAGGGCCCAACATACATGCATTCCATACTGTATAAAAAGCATCCCAGGTGGGTACCTCATAAAGATGGTTTAAACAATGCCCAAGTTGTTAACTAATTAAAGAGTGGCTACTTTGAGAAGGCTAAAATATAGGATAGCTTTGATTTGTTTGACATTTTTTGGTCACTGCATAATTTTTATACTTCTATTCAGTAATTTCATAGCTCCAATGATAATACGCCTATTCTAAAATGTTGACAATAGTAATAATAAAGAATGAGTAGGAATAGTTTTAAAAATATATATGAAGAACAAGATCTTTTGTGCTACTTATAAGCAAAAGTGAAATAAAATTAAAAGAAGACAAGACATAAATATTGAGAACGTTTTATATAACATGATTTTGCGAGCTTTTATTCCCAATAACGTAATTAAATGGGTTATTGGGCTATTTGTTTGAGGTGTTTAAAAGCCTTTGAAATGGCAATGCATGAAAAGTTGGTTATAGCATTAATCTGTGCATAAGACGAGACAAAATTCTCTCTATTCAAAGGTTAAATGAAATTACTATATCAACTCTGCATATTGACTTGAAAAAGAAATATGCCAAAATTCATAACAGATTATTTTTAATTACATTTTCATTCATGGTCAACTTTTAATTACAGAAACTGATTATTTATCCTTGCCAAGTTCTTCTATTATTCTGGTTGGGTTGTGTTAAAACGTCCTTATAAGAAAACACGTTCTTCTGCCTCATTGTTGAAAATAAGCCACTGGCCAGGCATTCAAATATCAAACTCAATAGCCCATACAAGTGTCATTATGTTTTGTTAAATGCAATTTCCATTCACTTTTTAAGTTATTCTTGCTGCTGAGTATCGCAAGGCCAGCTATTTAAATTGAGATTTGAACAATCAAATGGTTTGGTGGAGCTATTTGGCTGTCCTAGCAGATGTAGAAAGGACCAATGTAGAGTTTCTGCATTGAAGACCTTGAAAGTTCAGGGACTGGTGTGCCACTGGTAAGCGTTCTTTCTTTTCCTAGTACTTATAAAGTGTTAATGTGCTTCTGTTGAAGTGAAGAATTATTCAACCAATTTGAAATCTCCTGTTTACTCTGTAAAACCACACAGAATCAGTCGGTGCTGTTCATTAGTTTATTTGCAATAAAAAAGGAAACTGACAACTCAAGGTACCTTAAGAAAACGGGAAACTTTGTTGAAGAAAATTAATCAAGGCAAACCCTTTACATCCTTTGAGAAAGAAATTACTGAACTGTATGTAAGTAGCCTCTAAGTATTATGGTTCATCTGACGATAAAGTTTCAGTGTACTTCAAGTTAATGATGCTCAGAGAGATGCTTTCGGTTTATAGCAAACATATTATGTTGTTTTCATGAACAATGCAATGAAAATTGCTCCGTATACGAGCACTAACATCCAATTAACCAGTTTTTGAAGAGCAAAGCTTGAGCATAGCTTGTTTAGACCATAACTTAAAATAATGCAGACCATTTCATGGAAGAAAGATTGTCCTTTGTTGATTAGGAACCGATTTGGAACAACTCTTGAGTCTCGACTCATGAAGACTACAAGTGTACCTGTTTATTAAACATGAAAGTTAAAAAAAGTAGACAGTGGGGCCTGGGTAGCTCAGTGAGTATTGACACTGACTACCACCCATGGAGTCTCGAGTTCGAATCCAGTAGAGTCACATGGATTAACCTCCTCGTGGTCGCTATAATGTGTGGTTCTCGCTCTCGGTGGGGCATGTGGTGAGTTGTGTGTGGATGCCACGGAGAATAGCGTGGGCATCCACACGCGCTACATCTCTGCGGTAACGCGCTCAACAAGCCACGTGATAAGATGCACGGATTGACAGTCTCAGACATGGAGGCAACTGAGATTCATCCTCTGCCACCTGGATTGAGGCGAGTCACTATGCCACCACAAGGATTTAGGGCACATTGGGAATTGGGCATTCCAGATTGGGGAGGAAAGGGGAGAAAAAAAAGAAAAAAAAGTAGAAATAATAAGGATGTTTGCAAATAGTAAAGGTCATGCTACAGTTGTGTACATGGTACATGCAGAGAGCAGTCTGTTCTGAATAGCAAATACTACAGTAATGCGTAATGGTCATCATTTCTCCTTAAGGAAATATTCCGAGTTCAATACAAATTAAGTGCAATCAGCAACATTTGTGGCATAATGTTTATTAAAAAGTTAATTTTGGATGCTGCTTGTGATGTTCCACATTTACAAGATGCTTTGGATAAAACACCTGCTAAACAATAAAATGTTAATGTACTGTTTGCATCTGTAATAAGGGATGGGGATTAGGGTAGACAGGTCACAAAGGGGGCAATTGGGACACGAAGGGGCAGGAATCGAGGAGGAAGATATTGGTATTGCATTTTCACAGGGGCAAGAAATTCCACCCGGCTCAAATGTGTTTTGGCTGCAGTCCTGGCTCCTTGTCAAACCCATGACTGTCAGTCGGTAGGCTATTTCTGGCAGGGTCTTGGATCCAGGCAGGGCTGAGGCTGGGCCCATTAGTGGTTAAAATTAGGGTGGCCTGCTTGTAACAACACACACTCTCTTCCAACAAAGGCGTGCAATGGTGAGGATAGAGGAGTGCTAGGGTGCGGTGTCATGGTCATGTGCCGTCCATCATCATCGGGTCCTGTGATTTGGGAGACAGCTGGGAGCGAGGGGAGTTGGTGGGTGTTCTTGGGGTTCTAAGTGAACTAGGTAGTGGACAACACTCTTATATAACACATTTACAATAGTCAGCATGTTGTTAAAGAGTTAGTTCACCTAAATATGAAACTTCCAACCCAGTTCCATGACAAGTCGTAATAATTAGTTTGAGATGGTGAAATCATAAGAAATCATAAGAGTTGGCTTGTACAAAGGGTTACGACTTTTGCTTCCACAGAGAAAAACAAACAAACCAACAAATGATTTTATGAAGATTTTCCAAATGTGACGCCTAAACCAAACCTAAATCTAACCATAATGTTAATAGGAAAATCACTGTTGAGGACCACGTAAGAAAGAAAAACATCTTACATTCTTATGATTTTTCCTAAGTGTAACCCTGAACCCAAACCTAAACCTAAGCAAAAAGTCTAACCCTAAACCCAAACTCTAAACCTAACCATAATTTTAATTGGAAATACACAGTAGAGTACAACGGAAGAAAGAAAAACATCAGGATTTTTAAACTATCGTTCTTACGATTTTTTCCAAGTGTAACCCTGAACCCAAACCTAAAATTTAACATAAAGTCTAACCCCTTACCCAAACTCTAAACCTAACCATAATTTTAATAGAAAAATCACAATTTAGTACCACGAAAGAAAGAAAAACATTAGGATTTTGAACGATCGTTCTTATGATTTTTCCCTAAGTAAAATCCTGAACCTAAACCTAAACCGAAGCATACATTCTAACCCTATACCCAAACTCTAAACCTAACCATAATTTTAATAGGAAAATCACTGTTGAGTACCACGGAAGAAAGAGAAACATCAGGATTTTGAATGATCGTTCTTATGATTTTTCCCAAGTGTAACCCCAACCCCAAATTTAAACCTAAGCTTATAAGCCCTCACCTAAACTCTAAACCTAACTGTAATTTTAATAAGAAAATCACCATTGAGTACCAGGGAAGAAAAAACATCAAAGACATTTGTTTACTGATGTTTTGTTTTTTAAATAAAGTGTTTGAAAGGAGGCTAACTAAAATGTAAAATGTTAAATGTTGTATGAGCCAAGTCGTACAATATATTGCGATTTCGACATCTCGTACAAATTATTAAGAGTCATCATGAGACTATGTTGAAACGTCTGTCATCATTTTCTCACCCTCATTGGACTCCAAACAAGTATGACTTCTTTCTGTCATGGAACACAAAATGAGATAGGTAGAATGAATGCAATGAAAGTGAATGGTGACTGACTAACTTACTGCCTAACATTTAGGAAAAAAAAAGATGCAATGAAAGTGAATGGTGACTGTGACTAACAAACTGCCTAACATCTTCGTTTGTGTTCCACAGAAGAAATAAAGGTATACAGTTCTGGAATGGCATTAGGGTGAATAAATAATGACAAAATGTTAATTTTTTGGGCAAACTGTTCCTTTAAATAAGACTAGGTCTTTTTGTATTAGTCATCAACCGAATAAAGTCAAGATATTGCTCTGCACTTCAAATGGTGTTCTAAAAACATTATCAGTGATGGTTGATTTAAAGTAGCCAATTGAAAGACAACTAACACACACATGTGTAGGTGTGTGTTTGGGATTAAAAGGGTTAGTTGTGTGTTTTGTGCTTTTTAGCATTGCCAATGGCATCTGGGACTCCTAATGGACAATGCAACACAATATAAAATGATTTGATTGTGCCTCTGTGGATTACACGGGCAGATGTGTCCTTGCTCTCTGAACCCTATTGAGGTTTTTGTTTCTTTATCTTATTTGTGAGGGGCTGTTCGGGTTCTGGGACAGGACACATTAGTGAGAGAGGACAAAACCTAAAACAAGCATCACACATGCACTATACCCATTTGTAGAATGAAATATTTCTTTAACCAAGAGATCATCCACAGTATTTACCAGAAACATGTTTTCATAACCTTAATAATACTCTGCTCTAAGAAAAGTGCAGCTTTTGGAAGGTAGTTTCAAAACCAGAATGAAAACAATTGTTGTTTTGTTGGAGCAAGATTTATGGATGTTGCTTTGGATGAAATTACTCAATTACATGTCACTTGATTGATTGAGAAGGAACACAACAGTGTGTCATGAATGGAATTCAGGTTCAGTCTCACCTATCCAATCACACTTGTGTTGTGTGGACAGATGTGGTACATCAGCTAGTATACACTCCTCCTGTTGCAATTATGGCTTGCTTATTGTGTAACGCTCATTTGTCACAATTAAGACTTCCCTGTACTTGCTTGCTGGACTAACACAATCAGGCTGTATTTTGAAAGATCCTATCAGAAGATATTTGAAAATTACTTGACCGTGGCAACATTTTTGCAAAATGAAATTACGTGGTTCCTTACATGCATCGTGGCAGTTTTAAGATGTCCACTGAGTGGCACTAAATGCGAGTTAAATTTTCTCCAAAACAGATGAGGTTTTAAAGGTTAATGCTCTTGAGTTTTAAATCAACAAAACTAACCTCCCTAACAATGAAGCAACCACATCCTTTTGTGGTGCTTCTATGATACTTTCGGCTCATGTGTCGACTCGCATGCTCTTCAGGAATTGTTCCCCGGTCCTTTGCATTGCAAGTGCAATGCTCAATCAGTTAAGCTACCACACAATTTGATCACTATAAATGTTGGTTATGCACTACAGTAAAAGTTTTAGCTGTCACAAGTTAGTACTGTGTGAGCAACAGCAAAAAGTAAGTGTATTGAGCCACGTAAAAATCATTTAGACTGTCTAAAGTTGTTAATACTGTTGCTTTATGGAGCTTTTTCAACACTGTATTCACTGCAACGTTAGTTGTATGTTTCCACCAAACAGGGAATGTTTGAAAAGCTTCGGCTAATGATAGGTAAAGGTTGCGTAAATGTTCAACAAATGTTCGACAACATAAAATAATGTTAATGAAACGTATTTAAGATGTTATCAGTATAAGAATTAAAGTTCTCACAATGATAGTGGAAAAAAATCTTAATACTACAAACATTTCTGAGTAAATCGTTCTCACATAATTCTTTTTATACTTGTTCTTAAAATTCAAATAGGGTGATATAGCAAGTATAACCTCAATGATGGAGTATTTTATACATTACAAATCTGTGTTTTTAGAACGCTAAGTTGTTAATACAAAGGAGGAGAACATTTTCAGGAATGCTATGCTAACATTCTACTCACATTAAGAAAGTGGACATTTTAACATTCCTGCAACCAAAATGGAATGCTGGGAAAACATTTTTAGAACATAAATTTTTCAGCTATATGTGTGTGTGTGTGTGCATGTTTATTTGTGTGTGTGTGTATGTGTGTGTGCATGCGTGTGTGTGTGTGTGTTTGTGACAGGGCCAAGTAGAAGAATAATCTGAAAAGATGAAAGACAGGTGCTGACAGCAAAATCAGTTTAGCAGAAAAACAAGTGTAAGGTACATACAATGAGAGCACCTAGAGCAGATCTGCGCCTGCAGTCTGACCCCGGTGGTGACAGAGGCAGCTGGCCCGTCTTTTTTGCCCTTCTCTGTCACCATTAATTTCCCACAAACCCCCACAGTGACAGTTCCCTCATAGTGGCCATACTTGGAAACAAGGTGCATGACAGACATGGGGAAAATGAGACAGACAGTTTACTGTATGTGCATGGAAACAGATGCCATGGAACCACAGACAGCAAGTGACCACTGTCACCTGGATGGAAAAAAATGCAATGTAAACTAACACCTCTTTTGCAAATGATGTCACATATATTGTTTAGGCAGTAAATATATTTATATATATAAATATACAGTATATGTCCTTATAAAAAAATTACTATAATAATATAATATCATATAATGTAATATAATATAATGTAATATAATTTAATTACCCAAAATATATCTAAAAAGTGATTATTAAAATGATTATTATAATATATATATGTCCTTATAAACAATTACTATAATAATATAATATAATATAATATAATATCATATCATATAATATAATAATATTAAAATAATATCTAAATTTCCTTTAAATATACAGAGGTAAAATATTTGTATTTGAAGGAAGACCAGCAATGTGCAAGTCATTTAAACTCAGTTTACAAAATATTTTAACTTTCATACCCCAAGGTAACAGGAAGACATGTTTTTATACAACAAAGTTTATTTTATAAATCATATTTACAAGTAGAAACAGTAGGAAATAAAGTAAACCAGTGCTTACAACAGGAGGAATAAATAAATTATTATTGATATTAAAATAAAAATTTTCAAATGAATCATACCAAAATAATCAAATCAAATGGAAGCAAATTGTGACCAATACAGATTTCACAATGCAATAAATGATTTAGTAAAAAATCATAATCTAATCGAATTGTTGTCAGGTCAAATGGTTACACCCCTTGAAATAACTGTATGGGAAATTTTTAAGTTACAGAATGACAGTTTGATAAGATTCTGTGTTCATTATAGTTTCAGATCCACTTTTAAACCACTATTAAAGTAACTTTAATTATGGTTTCTTCAGAAACCATCATCACTCTTGCCGTGGCTCCTTGGCACCCAGAAATATTGCCCCTCAGCTATGTAAATTAGAAATGTTAATGAATAGCTTCTTTCATCACATGGAGTGCAAAGCAACAATTCTATCTATGTGTACCTAGGCTTGTGTTTATGAAGAGAGTGTGCCAAGTACTCAGAGTAAATGAAAATATACACTGGGAGAACCATCCCAGGCATCTCTTATAACAAGCTGCAGAAACTCTCTAAAGCATTGCTGCTATGTTGTGGGGAATCTTGAGAATCTGAAGCTTAAAGCACCATGCCTTCAAGCCTTCAGCGAGACCTCAGGGGTGAGGGGGTGACCGTGGATCATCACCAGCGGCTCACACGATTAAAATGATTTTCCAGGATCTGGGCCACAAAGGTTTATGTCAAGGACAGCTGGAAAGTGATTTGCTGGAGTCTTAGTTGAGTGAGTTGGGTGAGGTGGCATCGCAGAGTGCCCATATGTTTTCTCTGCCACACTGCTATTATAAGTAACTAAAACAAAATTAAAACATATTTATTCACTGAAATAACAATAATAAAAACTTGCATAATTGGAACTGAATACTGCCAAATAACTGACAAGCGCCATCCCCATCAGACATTTTTGCATCAATCTAACCATGATCTATAGGGGTGTAACAATTCGCTCTGACAACGATTTGATTGTTCTTTACCTAACAATTGCGATGCATCATGAAATCTAAAATTTGGTCACGATTTGATTCAATCCAATTCGATTAGATTATTTTGGTACGATCCATAATTATTTAAAAAAAATATGCAGAAAAAAGATTCTGTTTTTAATGAACATTCCTAATTTAGACAAAAATGCATCAGACTTAAGTACTAGCGTCACAGATGCATTTAAGACCAAGAAGGTTTGGCTTATATGTGTGGCTTCATATATTAAATATATTCCTATATATTATATACATTTCTTAAATTCCTTAATCAATGTATCTAAATCTCTTTGATAGATCGGTGCGCCACGATGCATCGATGCATTTTACACCCTAATTATCAACCCCGTAGCGCTACCTTCAAGACGCGGGTTCTGGTCCCAGGAACCAGGAAGTAATTGCGTTCACATAAACAATGGTGAGATTCTTAAATTACATTTTTACTCCATTGACGGTTAGGTTTAGGGTTGGGATTTGTTCAACCTAAACTTACACCACATAGATCTTGACTGATAAGCTAGAAGCTGAAAATGCACAATGCTAGTGTGAATACTGGGTGCTAAATTGAGCATTGAACCTGGGGAATGCACACTTTTACAGCATGGCACCTTGGGAAATATGCCCCAAGTGTAATAGGCTTGTTCTGTTCAGACACATGCTGGTAGCAGTTATGTACAGATCATGTTCTGAATGGCAGAATTCCTGATTCTTGTGGAGTCTCCATAAAACCAGACACAGCCAATAAAACATGAAGATACAGTATTGAAAAAAACAAGTCAGTTTCAAAAAGACAAGTCAATTATAGAAGCTGGTTAATTAAAAGCATTATTATAAGGCGTAAAAAAAAGAAAAATACCATAGACTTACATTGAATAAGGGACGTAATCCATATCCAGGGAGCAGGATAGAGACTTTGGGGTGTTTTTTATTTCACTTTGGCCAGTAAGCAACCATTAGAACACTATATCAACCGCTTAACAACATCCTAGTAACCACCCACAACACCCTTACATTGTTGTGGTGGATTTTGCATGTGCAAACACCACTCACATTTACTTCAACAAATGTAAAAATGAACAGTAGTCTTTTAACAACCCAGCTTCATAAATGGCCGCTGTCCCTGTCATGTCTACACATCATAAGTCATCAATGTGACTTTTGCTTTGACTCGATCAGGTTTCATGTCAGAACCTAGAAAAGCACTTTTATGTCAGTGGCTTGGGTCCTGTGACCAGCAGGGCCATCATCTTTCAGTATTTCAGGATGAGGTCACAATCTTTTTCTTTACTCAGGCGCTCTGCCAGTTTCTCGACACCTGGCTCGGGATTGACAGCTCTATGGGCGTTCCCATGAATCAACGGTCATGTGGCCAGGCCTCCACACTCTAGGACACACCAAGTTATAAACAGCTTTGTAACCCTAGCTGGACAGCTGAGAAAGACACCCAAGACACAAAATGAGAGCCCGAGAGTGAGGAGCCGAAGAGTTGAGTGTATTTATGTATAGATTTTAAAAGTGAGGTCAGCCAAAAGCTTTTGCTGTAAGGTGCTGCTACATAACCAGTTGACCTTGATCGATCAATAGATCTATCTATCTATCTATCTATCTATCTATCTATCTATCTATCTATCTATCTATCAACTATCTGTCTGTCTGTCTGTCTGTCTATCTATCTATCAACTATCTGTCTGTCTGTCTGTCTGTCTATCTATCTATCTATCAACTATCTGTCTGTCTGTCTGTCTGTCTGTCTGTCTGTCTAGCTATCTATCTATCAACTGTCTGTCTGTCTGTCTGTATGTCTGTCTGTCTGTCTGATCAATAGATCTATCTATCTATCTATCTGTCTGTCTGTCTGTCTATCTATCTATCTATCTATCTATCTATCAGCTATCTGTCTGTCTATCTGGCTGTCATCCATCCATCCATTAATCCATCTATCTGTCTGTATCTCATTGTTAATCAAAGACATCAGTTGTAATCTATGCAAACTGATACAAGACATCTGAGGAGGCCATAATTAACTCATTAGTGCAGGTATTTGTATTAATTAACTTCCCTGATCATTCTTTAGTATACTGACACTGCAGAAGACATGAACGTGTGAATTCAGCCCCGGTGGGCAGCGGAGACTTTTTTGAGGGATAGATTACAGTTGCTGAGGGCCCAGGTATTCATCAGCTTCAAGTCAGACAGGTCATTCATTCTGTGGCTATAAAAGGCGTCATTATACAGCCCTAAATACACCATTTGAAAAACATTTCTCACATTTTAGCTTTGCTCCATTTGGGATAATCTGAGAATTTGCTCATTGACGCTCTGATATTGTTATCCCGCCATCACCTTAATTAAACATCTAGACATGTCTCCTAATTAAGACCCTTTTCAAGCCTTTTCAATGTCCGCCTCGAAGAATAGACCTGTTTTTCTTGCCTGTCTCCTCCCCAGCATTTTTATGCCCCTCCAAAGACTTTAATTGAATGCTCATGTAGTGTTATTGCTGAAGGTGAGGCGGCCGCGACAAAAGGCAGGGCAGACAGCGAGATGAAAAGGATGTCGTCAGCTCGAGGAGCCATTCTTCAAACGGACTCATTAACAGACGAAAGATCTGCGCTCTACATATGGCAACAGGTGCAAATCAAAAAATGATTGTGTCTTGGTGATATGACTCTTCCCCCCTGTTTGTTTGGACAACACTCTCAATGGAGCTGTTTTTTCATTAAATGTTTGTGTGTTTGTGAGTGTGTGTGTGTGTGTGTGTGTGTGTGTGTGTGTGGGCGGGTTTGGGTGGTTTACTAGGACTTTTTTTAGGTTACAAACTGGTAATTACAAGGGTATTATGCTATAAATGTGGTTTATGAGGACATTTCTAGCATCCCCATAATTCAAATCGCTTAAAAAACATACTAAATTATGTTTTTTGGAAAAGGTAAAAATGCAAAAAGTTTTTTGTGAGGGTTAGGTTTAGGGGTAGGGTTAGGGTTAGGGGATAGAATCTATAGTTCGTACAGTATAAAAATCATTTTGTCTATGGAGAGTCCTCATAAGGATAGCTGCACCAACATGTTTGTGTGAGTGTACAGAAAGTGGTTCTGGGTTGTCATTGTGATCAGTCCTTAAGGAATAATAATAATAATCAACCAAAAAGGAAAATTCTGTCATCATTTACTCACCCTTGTGTCGTTCCCAAGCCATATTACTTTCTTTCTTCCGTAGAACACAAAATGAGATGTTTTGCAGAATATTTATGCTGCTCTATTTAATACACTGAAGGTGAATAGGGACACCATCAAGCTTCAAATGATCATTTTGTGTGATGAACAGACCCAAATTTAAAGTATTGTTTGTTGATCTGTCCCTCCACTGTAGCTCTCAAACTCAATTTGATTGTATTGAAAATAGCAAATTACCATTCTGCTTAGTTTTTCCTTTTGTGTTCTATGGAATAAAGTAAAGCCCTAGGAGGTTGTGACAGGTTTCTTGCTACTTTATGAAGGAGGAAGCGGGAGCCGGGTAAACAATCCATGTAAGCTTTTTATTGCACACACATTTTAGTCTAATACTCTCAGTTTGCTTTTCAGAAACACACACAAGACTCTGCAGCGTGCGTCTCTTTCTCTCTTTTGTGTCCAGTGTTATTGCAATTGATGCCAGAGGACATTGCTTTAGCTTATACTCGTCAGTTGGACGAGTATAGGCTATAGCAATGTCCTCTGGCATCTCGTCAGTTGGACTCTGATGGTGAATGGAAAGTGCCTGAGCTTATTCAATTTCTACAAAAGGAAGTGCAAAGCAGAGAAAGAGCACTCCAACTTACAAGACCAGAAAGCTCAAAAAAGGACAGACAGTTAAGTAATAGAACTTTCACCAACTCTGAGATGACTTATGAACCAAGGCTCAAAGAATAGACAATGTCTACTGCACACTGCTAGTCATGCTCCCAAGGCTTGTGTATATTGTGAGAATCTGAATCATAAGCCTGAAAATTGCTCTGAATATTCAATGTCTGCTCGAAGAGACAAGCTGAAAAAATTGGGAAAATGTTTTGCTTGTTTGGGGCCTAAACACATAGCAAAGTTCTGCAGGGTTAAGGGAATTAGCTGCGCTAAGTGTGGACATAAGCATCATCAGTCAATCTGTGAGCAAAATGACAAGCAGCCTGATGTTAACAATGACAGTGTGGAAGATAGTAACAATAGCTCTGAAGCTGTAGTGCCATCGGTGTCAAGCACTGTGAAACCAAAGGTTGATGGGCAAACAACTGTGCTGCTTCAAACAGTTAAGGCATGGATAGAGGGTCCGGCAGGTAGAAAATTAGTATGTTGCTTATTGGACGGAGGCAGCCAAAGAAGCTTTGTGCAAGAAAGTCTAGTGAAAACACTAGAATTACCAGTGCTGAATAAAGAGACACTGAATCTTCACACTTTCGGAGCTGAGTGTCCTGTAACTACAAAACGCAATATTGTGAAATTGACACTTGAATGTGTATGGAATGAGAATCAAAGAAGAGAAATCGCAGTTATAGGGACTCCTCAAGTCTGTACTGCTGTTATGAAAGTTCCTGGAGAACATGTGCAAAAGAAGCTTGAAGCTAAGGGTCTGCAACTTGCAGATTTGTACTCTGAGGACACTAATGATTCTGAGCTTTCAGTGTTAATAGGAGCAGACTACTACTGGCAAGTCGTATCAGGTAGAGTCGAGAGATTAACTGAATCTCTTGTAGCCCTGGAAAGTATTTTTGGATGGGCTGTACAAGGACCAATTCCCATGTCTAGTGTAACAGACAAAACCTGCATGCAAATTTGTTTAGAAGAAGATACACAGATTTCAAAACAGTTGTGTGCCTTTTGGGAAGTAGAGTCTTTGGGCATACTGAACAAGACGGCTGAGAGTTCAGAAGAAATAGAAGCTGTACAACACTTTAACCAGACAGTAACTTTTAAGGATAGACGTTATCAGGTTGAGTTACCCTGTAAACCAAATAAACCAGAACTACCAAACAACTTCAAGGTAGCTAAGAAGAGGTTTGAGAAGCTACAGAGAAACCTAAAAGCTGACGTAACCTTTTACACAAAATACAGAGACGTAATATAAGACTATTTACAGCAAGGCATTTGTGAAGATGTTCCAGCCAATGACTCACAAGCAGAGAAAACAGATGCTGTTGAATACTATTTGCAACACCATGCTGTGCTTAGAGAAGACAAAACAACAACTAAACTAAGGGTAGTGTTTGATGCATCCTCACACAAGGAGGGTTGTGCATCACTAAACGACTGCTCGCTGGACCAAACTTGAATCCTGACTTGTTAGACGTGCTTATCAGGTTCCGATTGCACAAAATTGCATTTACTGCTGACATCACAAAAGCATTCTTGCAGATCGCTCTGGCAGAAAAGGAAAAGGATGCTGTCAGATTTCTGTGGCTACATGGTCCTCCAACTGATGATAAGAAAAATGAGCTTTGCATTATGCGACTGTGTAGAGTGGTTTTCGGAGTTTCCCCAAGTCCATTCCTGTTAGCTGCAACTATTAGGTATCACATTCAACAAAAGGAGTCAGAACAGCCTAAAGCAGTGGAGGCCTTAAGAAAATCGCTCTATGTGGATGATTTCATAGTGAGTTCTCGTAAGGTGGATGAGGCGTACACTATCTCCACAGCTGCCAGAGACATCCTACTAGATTCAGGCATGAAATTGTGTAAATGGGTGACAAATTCACCAGAACTGAGAGCAAGATGGGCAGGAAATGCAATGGAGCAAAACCTAGTATCGGATAGCAGTGGAAATATACTAAAAGTATTAGGTTTAGTATGGAGACCAGAAAGCGATGGTTTTGTGTTTGATTTCAAGCAACTGCTGAGTGTTTTGGAGGGGAAAGGAAACACAAAAAGAAATGTGTTGCAAACATCATCCCGTATCTTTGACCCCATAGGGTTCCTGACTCCCTTTACTGTTAGAGTGAAATGTCTTCTTCAGGGAATGTGGGAAAGGAGACTTAGTTGGGATGAACTGTTGCCTCCAGATTTGACAAGAATGTGGAATCAGTGGTGTTGTGAAGTGCCACAGCTTCGCTTGATAGCCATTCCAATATGGTACAAAATTGAGATCCAGTCTAATGTTCAAGCGCACAAACTGCACGTGTTTTGTGACACCAGTGAAAAGGTGTACAGTGCAGTTGTGTACCTGCAAGGAGAAAATGAAAGTGGAGAAACTGTAACCAGTTTTGTAGCATCAAAGGCAAGAGTTGCTCCTTTGAAGAAGCTAACTTCACCACGTTTAGAGTTAACGGGAGCACAAATCGGAGCTAGAATAGGACATAATCTGCTTCTTCCCTTGAAGATGGAGAAAAATCAAATTCGTATGTGGACAGTAATTGTTTTACGCTGGATACAGAGTTCTGCACAGAAATGGAAACCATTTGTAGCTAATAGAGTAGCTGAGATACAGAATCTTACAAACCCTGAATCGTGGTCACATTGTAATGGAAAAGACAATCCAGCTGATTTAGCTACTCGAGGAAAGAGTGCAGATGATCTCATACAGAGTAAACTCTGGTGGAATGGTACGGCATCTTTAGTTCCAGCTCACTCGGAGGAGCCTGAGGAAAATTGTGTTGCTGAAATGAACACTGAACTGAGGTCTAAGTTTCGTGTCACCGTGCAGTTTGGTGGTGTTGCACCAACAGAATCTCATTTGGATTTAGCAAAATATAGCATATTGAAGACAGAGCTGCGAATAACAGCATGGATAAAGAGGTTAATAACCAATGCCCGATCCAGATGTAAAATCCAAGGCGAACTCACTGCAGAAGAACTACTTGCAGCTGAAATATATTGGGTAAAGATAACTCAGGAACAGAGTTTCAACAAGGAAATGAGATGCATCCCACCCTGGTATACTTCAAGTACATACTAAGTGCGCTGATAGCCTTGTTATTGATTCAGCCATTATTAAGTACTCCGGTCGTTTTTTTCCTTGTTTTTTCTGAAGTAAACGAATTAGAAATATGACATCCGTGTAAGTGTCTCAATTTCACTTTCACTAATATGCCCTCTATATACTGGTATGACTGTAACACATCATAAAAAAGTGTTTACCATC
This sequence comes from Myxocyprinus asiaticus, assembly GCF_019703515.2. Lineage (NCBI taxonomy): Eukaryota > Metazoa > Chordata > Actinopteri > Cypriniformes > Catostomidae > Myxocyprinus > Myxocyprinus asiaticus. The sequence goes on from NC_059362.1 coordinate 40,407,688, forward strand.
GTTCAAATTCTCACATCATTTATATGTATAAATGTTTTCCAATTGAATAGACTAATATTAAATGGAAAAAAATGACAATAAAATGCAAAATAATCTCTTCAGTAATCAAAATACTTTTTGAATGTAACTGTATTCTGAGTACCAACATTTTAAAATGTAACACTAGTGGAATACAGTTACTAATATTTAGTATTTTAAATAAATAATCCCTTTACATGTATTCCGTTACTCCCCAACCTTGTCCAGGTGCATGCGCATTCTACTCATTCAAAGACGCATGGTTAGAAAAACCGAGAAGTACATAGCTACAGGCATTGCTCCAAAAAGGGGCAGGAGCTCCAAACCGCCATTAAAGATATAGGGAGACCCTTACCTAACCCTTTACCTAACCTTAACCGTGAGTGGAATTGATGCCCCCTTTTGGAGTTGGTGCAGCTCCCTTTTGGAGTAACCACGCCCCAATCTAGAGTAACCCCGCCCTCTTTTGGAGATTCCGCCCCCATTTGGCGGTCTCCAGGCTGCAGCTATACCTACTTGGAAAAATCAGGCTCTATGCATTTATTGTCGATAGAGAAGGAAAGGACAGGAAAGTGGTGATGAACAGTATGGTACAATATTGGGGAATTCAAACCAATGATGTACTTGAAGACCAAATGTTCTAACCAAGGCCTACAATATTTTTATTGCAATTTCTAAAAGGATCCAAAAAAGAGAGCTTGCACACTTACTTACTGCTCCAAGTAAGCATGCGATCTCTCTTTTTTGGATTTTAGACATTGTTTAGACTCAGCACCTTGCAAGCATCACTTTGGTGTGAGTGTGTTTTTGATATACATTTCTAAAAGGATAAAATGAATTACACTGCTTGGCCAAAAAAGAAGTCACATACTCTAATATTTCGTTGGACCGCCTTTAGCTTTGATTACGGTGCACATTCCTCATGGCATTTTTTCAACAACCTTATAACATGTCACAACATTTACAGTATTTCTGTCCAGAGTTGCAATTTTTGGCCGAGATCTCGTATTGATGATGGGAGAGTCGAACCTCTCCGTAAAGTCTTCTCCAGCACATCCCAAAGACTATCAAAGGGGTTTAGGTCAGGACTCTGTGGTGGCCAATTCATGTGTGAAAATGATTGCTCATGCTCCCTGAACCATTCTTTCACAATTTGAGCCCGATGAGTCTTGGCATTGTCATCCTGGAATATGCCCGTGCCATCAGGGAAGAAAAAAATTCATTGATAGGATAACCTGGTCATTCAGTACATTCAGGTAGTCAGCTGACTTCATTTTATTGCCGCATAACGTTGCTGAGCCTAGACCTGACCAATTGAAGCAACCCCAGATCATAACACGGCCTCCAGAGGCTTGTACAGTGGGCACTTAGGGATGTGCCCAAAGCCGAATACTTTATTCAGAAAAGCACGAATAATGACTTCAGAACGAATAACAGATTCATCTGAATAATAGAAAAAATATTTGTTTGACTGATTATCTATGAAGCACAAGGATAAAGAGACATTTTAAATAAACATAATCAAAATTACAATGAATTTCTGAATCTGTAAAGCCAATATTTCTAAAGTGTAAACCTTATGAATGAAAATGTGCATGTTGTGATTTCAAATTGGATGGGTGCGGTCTCCATTAATTGTGCGTGTCTGGAGCTTGTCAAGTGTAACATTAATTAAGATACGACATCATTTACACATTCCACTTCTTGAAATGTCTATGTTAATGTATCACACGATTCACACGTAATGTCCCCATGTATTCATTTATAGCCTAAATCTGAGCGTGATGTTAAATTCCTGACCTGAAGTGATGGTTTCACATCGGAGCTCGTCTGTCTCTCTCTAAAGTGGACCACATTTATATCCATATCAGCGATTAAGGTAATTTTTTGGTTAAGACTTTATTCCGAAAAAATTTTTTCATGCTCCATAAAGGTTTAAATGCTCCACAGAGTATTCATCTATTTGGAATATTCCAGCTTATGTAAAACGTATAAACTGAAACATGCTCCGTCTTTTCTCTTTTTCTTCTTTAAACTGTGCTAAATTTGAGAATGTTTAGTGTTCTTGAGCTCTGGAAAGGCGCAATATAAATTTAACATAATTATTATTAATATTATTATCATTATTATTTAACTAAATAATGGCGTCCTATTGTAAAAATTCCTGATAGACTTACAGGACTTTCACCTGTTTTTAGGCTATATCAATTTATTTTAATTGCTTTTAATGTTTGAATTCGTATTTAATATTCACTGCAAAATGTGTGCTTGACATTTCACATTTTGCTTGACACCTCCTGCCTCCAGAGTAATATTATACTTGCACAGACATATATGAAAATAGTGTTTCAGCAGATATTAATCTCTTCATGCGCTTCCCTTCTTACCCTGACGCACCCATCACTTTGAAATAGGGTAAATCTGGACTCATCAGACCACTTGACCTTTTTCCATTGATCCACACTCCAATCTTTATGCTCCCTAGCAAACTGAAGTCATTTTTTCCGATTAGCCTCACTAACAAGTGGCTTTCTTGTGGCCACACAGCTGTTTAGTCCCAATCCTGTAAGTTCTCATCGCATTGTGTGTGTGGAAATGCTCTTACTTTCACTATTAAACATATCCATGAGTTCTACTGTCGATTTTTTTACGATGTGACTTCACCAAGAGTTTTAGTGATCTCCGATCACGATCATTCAAGATTTTTTTCCGACCACATTTCTTCCGCAAAGCTGACGGTTCACCACTATCCTTCCAGGTTTTAATAATGCGTTGGACAGTTCTTAACCCAATTCCAGTGATTTCAGCAATCTCCTTAGTTGTTTTCTTTGCTTGATGCAGGTCAATAATTTGCCCCTTCTGAAACATTGTAACATCTTTTCCACGACCACGTGATACGTCTTCCGACATGGTTGTTTAAGAAATGAGAAGCTACACACTGCATCAGTTAGGGTTAAAAGAATTGTTGCCAGCTGAAACATATTAATCACTGCAATAATGATCCAATCATAGGCTTTTAAGTATCTGCTTATTTAAAAAAATGTTTGGCCAGGCAATGTATTTCTCTCTCATACAATGAATCAAAATGTGGATTGGTACAGTATAAGATTACTGTAAAGAAAAATAAGTTTAGTTTTACCTGTGGCTATCTGGTGGCATATGAAAAATTCTGACAAACCTGTTGTCATTAAAGTATGGCAAATTTAGTATAACCACAGCTTTATTTTCTTCTTCTATTGTTAAAATGTATTTTAGCTCAAAGAACATCACAACACAAGAAAGTTCCTCTTCAGAATGCTGTAGTTTCCAAATAGACATTGAGCACTGTCTCCTAAAGGAAAATGGTGCCCCTTCAAAAGACTTCAAATGCTTAATTACATTTCATATAAGAAGGCAAGCAAAGTGTTTTCTGTTTGTATATACTGTTCCATAGCATCTCATTAGTTTTGAAAGTAAAGGGATAGGAAGCAATTAGTGAATGTATCATTGTTGATGATACATGTTTTACACTTTAAATTACAGTGGAGTCAAAAAGTCTGAGTCCACACTGAAAATCCAGGATTTAAAAAAAACCTGTAAAGTAACAAAGTTTTAGGATTAGGACAAATTTAAACAAAACAAAAAAAATAAATAAATAAATAAAATAAAATAAATGTCACAATGTAAAATGAAGTAGAAATAATTACAATTCTGCACTTTAGTCACTAATCAAAAGTGCACAATCCGTAAATGTTAAAATACGCATTGCTTCAATAGCATATCCACAGAAGTAAATAATATGCATGCTTAAAGTATTTTAGTTTGATAAAATCATTTACTAACCTTTTCTGTGTAATGTTATAATCAATTTAATGCCGTAAACCCTAAAACGACCATAAAAACAACTATTTAAATAACTTTACAGCTCAAATAATAAACATTAATGTTTAATTAATGTTTAAAAATGCATATGAGTGCTTTTATAAAATTATAAGCTTCATATTTCTGCCTTTAAACTCTCCAAATATTGGCCCCATTCACTTCCATTGCCACAAATGCTGTCAATTGAGCTTAACTTGTATTGAATATTCCTTTAAGGTTAATTGTGATAGTAGCTGAACATGTGTTTTGCATCATTCATTAATCTAACATTTTTAGCAGGGTTGGAAAGGTGTATTGACCAATCAGCATCCAGGATCAGAAATATAAATGTTATAAAATTATATAACAAAATATTTTATGATATGATATATAATGTTATGGTAATGGTATTATATAAAAATAATTTTAAATTAGGTGAATGGTAGGGTGACTTGCTTCTGCTTTTGTTGTATTGTCTATAAATCAAAAAAAGTGTGCATTACTGCACAATACTCCATGGTGCTTAAAAACGTTTTCTATATATTTCATTCTCCTGTGGGAGAGATTTGTTTCAGCACATCTCAACAGCTCCATTCAAAAGCCCCCCGTCACACCTGGCCGTCTCATCCAGACATCACATGTCTTTCCTTCACTGAACCTCATCTGGGCTGCCATAGAGACATGGGACGTCCTCACAAAAGAGACACAGTGACACAAACCAGTGAGGCAAATGGTCTGTAACAAAGAGACAAGGGAGGTGGGGGCATCCATTTGGCTTGACATACACAGTCAAAATTCAATAGCAAAATATCAAAAAGCTACACAGAACAAAAAACCCAGACTCATTAGGAGTGTATGTATTGCACAAATTCAAAAAGATGGTTAAAGCTATGTGCACTGAGAAAGAAGTAAGCATATAGTATAGTACACTGTATACTGTGTGTGTGTATCTATCTATCTATACATATATATATATATATGTATAGTTTTGCTCACATTAGTTGTAGATTTTGTTAAAATAAATGGCAGGTTCCACTGTGACAACTTACCCCTTATTGTGTGAAAAACATGTTTTGCAATTGGGACTTGTTGTCACAAAAAGTCTACGTTTTCTATTAACTGTATGTTTTTTCCTGGGCAATAACGGTGGAAATGTTCAAAGCTTTTTTGTTGCCAAGGCTAAAGTATATGCCTATACAGAAACTGACATTCAAAACCAAACCTACTCTGAGAAATATTCACAGCAGTAAACAGTGTGACAACAAGCCCCGGACTCCCCTATTCATTTGATGTGACCAATTTTACACTTTTCAATCCATTTGTATCAAGTGGCCCTCAATGGGCATCTCACCTCACACTCTAATTAAAATCATGTTATGAATAGACTCCTTTCACTCCACCCTGCTAATAGATAAATGTGTAAAGACTCCATCTGCAATAGAACCTTCGTCAAACGAAGATCATACGAGGTGAAAGCTGGAGAGGAGCCAGCTGTATGCCCAATTTGTATAAAGCAAATCGCCATTAGCATTTCTGTTGGCACGATTAAGAAATCTAGTGATTGCATTTGCAATTATTTTTATTTTCAATGAAAGGACTGAATAGCACATAAAGAAGGTTAAGCTGTTTGGACAAACTCCATAATCATAAATGGAACAACATTATAAAGAGAAAAGGTAGCATTCATTATAGTGAAATGGTGGTGGATAAAGGGCAGATGTTGATCAGGGTGTTCATAGACGTGTCCCTGTTGAAAGAGAAAGCCTGTTGGTTGGTCTTAGCTGGATGCCCCAATTGGCTACTTTTAGAGGGGTTTCAGGCACTTTTTTACCTGGTCAGGCTAGGAGACCGGCTAGGCCATCTTGGCCAGGCTGGATGACCAGTTTAAACCAGATAAGACCAGCTTAAACCAGCTGGACAGCAGCCTATTCTCGCCAAGAACCAGAATAGATCTATCCAACTAGAAAAGTGACCAATCACAGTTTGGTCTCACATGCAGTTTGCTTTTGCAGTTTTGACTTTCCCACACTGAACACTGCATGAAAGCTCTGAGATGAATTACAGTAAAATATTTTCAATAGAAGTCCTTGGTATTTTTGCGAAATGTGTATTTCCTGTACCTGCTACAGGAGAAACATTAAGTCCAATCAATTAAAAAAGGCATGTACCAAGTCTGAAGGACAAAGTATTACAATCTGAAAATTTTAATGTAAATCTATGTGATTTTCTATTGTCTTCTATAGGAAAACTGTACTTCCAATCAGTTAGAAAAGATTAGAAAACATAAAAAATAAATAAAAAAAAAGAACCAAGATTCTACAATAACAGTCAAGACTTTGTCTAGAGTAAAACCTGAGAGAGGAGAGATTACAGATTGTGCTAGTTCCATGTTGGCCTTGACAGTGAAGAATTATGTACAAGAAAACACACATTTGCAAACTGAAGGAAGCCTTCTTTTCCAGGATGACATTCAAAAAACATCTTCCTTTTAGCCACTGGAGCACGTAAAATACATAAAGTAATACATAACATAACACATAAACGTCTTAAGAACGTTACAACCCTCTGTCAGGTAAACATTTGTCTGGACTAAAGATATTTATTTCATTTTAGTTGAGCACCCAAATAAAATGGTCAGATAGTCAAAATAGTCATGCTCCTTAAAATTTTTTGTTAAGATTTGTTTTAATTATCGACTTAATTCAGACTGGAATTCATTTGTTTTGCTGCAAAGTACTCTTGAAAACAATGTTGGGAAAACTATTTTCAACAGCTGATATATTTGAGAGCATCGACAATAAAAAAAACGAGGGTTCTCCATACTGGTTACTCTGTATTTTGCAAGGTCCACCAACAGATTGTCTTTTATATGATTCACAGACACTTCAGCGACCTTATTCAAGATCCATAATCTCTTAGTTTCAAAAAAAGGTCAGATTTCTCAGCGACAACAAATAGTAGCTAATATTAGAATTGTCATATTCAGTGTGACAGGTGTGTGTGTAAATGCTTTTGTCAGTTTTATAAAGGAGACCTGAAAAAACTCTGCATTGTGTATTCTGTGGTGCTTTTAATTGCTAAGCAATCTTACAGTATTTAAGCAACTGATATTTTCTAGTTGTATTATAAAATACTGTATAGATCTAGTATTTTACTTTCTAATTCAGATTTTTTGAAAAAGAGCTGGAAACTAGTGCCACCAAATGGAACTGCAAAAATAAACAATGTTTTCCAAACAGTTTTCCGAACACGGTCCTCATCTGCAGTTGTTCAAACAGTCAGATAGTCCCACCACAAACTCATGCTATTGGTTGAGGAATGTTGTTTGGGCGGGTCTAAGCGGGTCACTTAAAACAAACAGAAAATTATATATCGCCACAGAGACACAGTGTTTACACTTTTTGAGAAGATTAACATATGAATGGCTTACTTATAGTTGTCTCTGCATATTAAGCTGGGATAGAAGAAAGAAAGAGTACTTACTTCAGCTTTAATGGTGAATGTGGCAACTAGAGAAACTTTTGTGACGACAGCAGGTTGCAAATGTAAGTTAAATGCTTTACCATCACCCCACGCTGTATGAATATTTATGTCATTTGAGATACATATTGTACTGAGCTTGGCTAATGTGCTAAATCTAGTGGCAACCCATTACCTGCATTTGAACGTCAGCTGGAAAAACAGCAAATGGTTCTGTGGAGTAAGCGTCAAGGACCCGGCACACTACATACGAAATCAAAGAACGAACAGGTGTGACGTCATTCAGAACAAAATATGGTCAAAACGAAGGTGTATTTAAGTTCGTTTCGGTGGTTCGTAACAGTTCGCCAGGGCGAACTTTCAGGAAAACTTTGTATGGGCTGCTAAACTCCTTACTGCCATTGGTCCACATCATCAGTAGGTGTGGAGATCCTTTGAAGGAACTTTGAGGCCCATGGCTAATGGACCCTTTTCACAGACTTGTTGTGACACGTTTCCGCATTCTTTAACAACGTAAATGTAGCAAACCTTTTAATATTTCCATATTTTATTTTTAACAAAAATATTTGGCTGTTGGAGCAAATGGATAAGAAAAATTTTAATTTGCTGTGGTCCCCCATTCACCGCAATTCAAGTTTAACAAACTATGATGACTTCTGCTTTGCAGCAAACAAACGTGTGAAAAGGGCCCATTCACATTCAGTCAGTTAAGATCAGTCAACATGAACACACCTGCTGCTGGTGCAAACTTACACTGGCGGCCAAAAGTTTGGAATAATGTACAGATTTTGCTGTTTCGGAAGGAAATTGGTACTCTAATTCACCAAAGTGGCATTCAACTGATCACAAAGTATAGTCAGGACATTACTGATGTAAAAATACAGCACCATCACTATTTGAAAAAAGTCATTTTTGATCAAATCTAGTCAGGCCCCATTTCCAGCAGCCATCACTCCAACACCTTATCCTTGAGTAATCATGCTATATTACATCAGAGTCTCTAGTTAGAGAAATAGACGCCTCACATGCCCTCAGCTGAATTCATTGAACTCTACCCGCTCAACACCAGTTTCATGTACAACAGTAAAGAGAAGACTCAGGGGTGCAGGCCTTATGGGAAGAATTGCACAAAATAAAAGCCACTTTTGAAAAACAAAAAGAAAAGTTTAGAGTGGGCAAAGAAACACAGACATTGGACGACAGATAATTGGAAAAGAGTGATCTGGATCTTAACCCCTTTGAGATTTTGTGGGATCAGCTAGACTGTAAGGTGCGTGAGAAGCGCCCGACAAGACAGCCACATCTATGGCAAGTGCTACAGGAAGTGTGGGGTGAAATGTCATCTGAGTATCTGGACAAACTGACAGCTAGAATGCCAAGGATCTGCAAAGCTGTCATTGCTGCACGTGGAGGATTTTTTGATGAGAACTCTTTGAAGTAGTTTAAGAAGTTCTGAAAATATAATTCAAACTGCAATAGTGATTTGTCAAGTTATTAATGTCCTGACTATACATTGTGTTCAGTTGAATGCCACTTTGGTGAATAAAAGTACCAATTTCTTTCCATAAGATAAATATCTGTGCATTATTCCAAAGTTTTGGCCGCCAGTGCACATCTAAATGATCATTCATGTAGAACGATGCAATTTTTTTGTTTAATTAGTCTACAAAATATGTTGTTAATGTAGTTTACATATCTACTCAAATATTCAAAATTGCCTACTCACTCTGTTGTTTAAAGATGCATTCAGTTGTTTTTTCCTTGTTAAAAAGGTTTAACTCCTTAAAGACATGAACTGTAGTTTTGCAATATACAGTATGTAGGAAATCATGACCACTCACATTGAAATGAAAACTCCAGTCATATCATTAACTTTAATCTACATGGAGAGGGTCCACACATGGGGACTGCCATGTTAGAATCACATGACCAGCCAAATACTACTCGCTTAATCTCAGTAACCATCCTGTTATTTGACACTTTCACTCACTGATTAAAGTAATCATGGCTGACTGTGAATTCTAAATTTCTAAAATGGCATCTGAAACTGAAAACTATTGATTTTAAATGATGCTGCATCCAAGCCGCTAGATGTCAGTGTAAGTCCAAGATGACACAAAGACAAAATTTACTGAGTGCACCTTTAAAATGCTGCTTCATACATGTGTCATCTGCAACCGAAAGCCATTCACACATCTGCCCAAAGTGCCTCTCTTATCATTCTTTTGGCTGTACTCTACACCAGTCTTTGCAGTAGTATCAGTGTCATGAATTACAATATCAGAGAGTACTCGGTGCATATTATGGCTGCGTATAGCTTGTTAGCACATTAGTGCCGTAGAATGTAAATATGACAAATTACACATTATCTACTGCATATATATTACTTTATATCATCATCAAGTGGTTAAAACAGCTTCTTTTACTGATCTCATGTGAATTTTACTCATAGCATGTAGTCACTGATGGCGCATTTATTTCACATTAGTCAAGGTTTTACATGTAGTCTTGTTCATCTTCATATTTAAATGCTCCTCTAAACGCCTCCCCCAGCGGCTTGGCCTCAGCTGTGTCTGAATGTTTGCAAACAGTATGTTGTTGTGCAGATGTTTCGAACTCTTTTTGGCATTGAGCGAAGAACGAAAAAGCACTTCGCCATGAGTATGCCACAGCCTTTAGTGTTCCATATGAGAAGATACTACACTTTAAAAACTAGATGGCAGAGTGCAGAGTGTGTCATTTGTCACACAGATTCTATCAGTCTATATAATAATTATATTATTTTGTATCTATCTAAAAAGAATAACACCCTTTGTTCTTTTCCCATGCAAGTTACTGTAATTTTACTTAACTCTGTACATTTTTGCAAAAAATGTTTCCCTCAATTGGATCACAATTCCTCACTTTGACACTTCTTCCACAGCTAACCATAACCATAAATATTTCTGCACTTGTTGTAGAGAAGTGCGCACTCACCTTGGTGATTTGCTGCAGGAAGTCCGATCTTCTGTGCCAGGGAACCCATGAGAGATTCCCTCAGATATTTATCACCAATGAGAGAAATGCCTACAATGCTCTCCAAATACTGTTACACCCGCCTGCTGCTCACTCCAGGTTAGGATACATGCAGTTGTGGAATTCTTGGGCTTCTTGTTAGTCAAAACCTATGAACTGATAGACAGCCTGTGGCTCTGCGGAGCTGTGACAGCAACTGTGAAGACCCAAAGGAATACTGAGATAATTAATATAATCATCACTTGGATATCAGAACAATGATGTAAAAGATTTCACACAGAGTGAGGCATTTTATTCTAAAAAGTGTTCGTACAGATGGGTCTTTATGAAGTTGTTAAAATATAATCATTATATTTATAAAATACCATCAATGCATATTAGAAATCATTATATATACTATATATATAATATACAGTATACTTTAAGTAACAGTAACTTAAGATAATATTTTTGTTTTAGTTTTTAAATAAATGCATTTTCTTCCCAATTTAAGTGAATTGTTAATGTTGGTGAGAAAGATTGTAGTCTTCATGTCTTCAAATTCCTTACTTCTTCAGTAACTTTTAGGATGATTTCTTTTTTTTTTTTTTTTTTTTTTTGTGCTTTCTTAAAAATAAAAGCTCTATATGCTTTTCACTACATTTATATTTTTTTCAGCAGGCACATTTATCCAAAGTGACAAATGATCATAAAGCAGTTCATTGAAAGTCGATCATTAACATTAAAATATTTTTCATTAAAAATTTCTCCAAAATATTTTTCAATAATCTAAAGTGATTATAATGCATTTATAATTCATCATCATCAAGTAATTATAATGCATATAATTGCAAGAAGTACATGTAAACATTGAAAGGCAGAGTGGACTTTCACATTTCCTGCACTACACTGCCACTTTGTGGACTGATAAAATCCAATATTGAACACTGTAGTCATGCAAGATGCCTAATCATGCATATGGCATCATGAAAAGAGTAATGTTATTAAATATATAAAAAGTAGGGGCAAAGTAGGGGCAAAGTAGGTTTAGCACTTCCTTCTCCCTGTTTGCCAAAATAAATGCAACTGAAATCAAATTAACATTTCATGGATACATATCACTGCCTAGATCAGGGGTTTTAATGCTTGTGTGTGTGTGTGTGTGTGTGTGTGTGTGTGTGTGTGTGTGTGTGTGTGTGTGTGTGTGTGTGTGTGTGTGTGTGTGTGTGTGTGAAAATGTTGAGCCCCAAATATGTTGTTTCCTATATATATATATATATTATAGATAGATAGATAGATAGATAGATAGATAGTAGCTTTGTAAGTCGCTTTGGATACACTGAATAGATGTAAATGTAAGTCTCTTTTAGGCATTCACTTGGCTATTGGCACTTAGATGGTGCTCCAAAAACCTATATTAACAAAAACCCTGTTGGTCAAATCTAGACAAAAGCCTCCTCTGTAAACTGCTCACACTGATAAAGTTCCCTCATGGATGTGTTGCTACATATGCTACACAGCATTTTCCTCCCAACCATGAAATCTCAAGTGTTGAGGAAACACAAAATGCAGAGTTGTTACATTTTTTTTCAATTTATCCTGTGTGAATACAATCTGTGTAGTAGTTTGCTGCTTGTTATTGATGATATCTGTGTGATACAAAAAAGTTTTTATAAAACAAACAGCTCAAAATCTGTTATCCTAAATCAAAGCCTTCTAAAGTAACTATTTGAAAGTTTACCCTGATTTACAGTATAACATATTTTCAAACATATTCGTGTACAATGGTATTTATATAGGATACCAGATAACATGATTGTACCACTTTTGTTTTGTGTATGCTTTTTAAATCTAGCGGGAAAGCAGGATTTAATGAGTTTGCACAAAATATGCCTTTCCATTTGTTTTTACAATGAACAAGGAAGAGGTCTGAACATAACACAAGAAACAGCTGAGATTTTAAAGATGTTTTAAGAAGAGTGCCATTAATTGTAAAAGCATGAGTGGTAAATATGCTTGTGTCAGGACTCGGGTAAGCACACATTATTGCACTAAAACCATCTCTGTCCATCTCTCACCGGTCATAATTTCCCTGGATCTGTTGATCTTTGTACTGGCTGTGGTACATATGGAGTCTCCCTTCCTAATGCAAAGTTCTGGTTAAACATTCTCCCAAATTTAGCACTCTGCCTTCTGTTGTTTTTACATTGAAGCCCTGGCAAGATGGAGGCATTATTGACTTTGTAATTAAACTATTTTAACGTCAGGATTTTGTAATCATTATATTTCAAGCCATCTGTTCCAGTCCAAGGGCTGAAATGGATTTTCTCCTTGAGTAGATAAAGGCCTGCACAATGTGGCCAATTTTATCATTAATTATCAGGACTTTACACAGCAAAGACAAATGCTCAAATCCTTATTTAACGAGGTGAGTTTAAATACAAACATACAATATCTTGTGAGGCTTTGCAATGATATCATTTCTGCACAGAAAGACGGCTGTTAATGTAATGTTACTGATTATGGATTTATTAGCTCCCCTCTGCTCAAAGACTAACAAAGCTGAATTTAAAGAACACTGGGATGAATAAACCATAACAATGAACAGCTTGTGGTGTGCACACCTCTACAGGTCCTGCTTTAAGTCAACACCTTTATCAGCCTGTATCCTAACCCTGTGAACAATGGAGAAATAAACTAATCTCATGTAGATAACACCCAACTTTTATCTGCAACTTCACCAATTTTGTTTCCATAACCTCCAGCAGGGCTATGAAGAACTGTGTATTTCAATTATAGAGTCATATATTCAGTTTATCAAGCACTGACTAGTAAGATAAGATCAAGTTAAAGGAATATTCCAGGCTCAATACAAGTTAAGCTCAGTTGATAGCATTTGTGGTATAATGTTGATCACCACAAAAAATTAATTTCAACTTGTCCCTCCTTTTCTTTAAAAAAATGAAAATCTGGGTTCCGGTGAGGCACTTACAATGGAAGTGAATGGGGGCCAATCTGTAAATGTTAAACTACTTATTGTTTCACAATTATAACAACAAGATGTAAACAATATATGTGTGATAAAATCACTTACTAACCTTTTCTGTGTAAAGTTATAGCCAATTTTACAATTTTATTGCCATGACGATGTAATGTCAACAAACCCTAAAATGACTTTAAAAATGATAATATAAACAGCTTCATAGCTCAAATAATACATGAGTTTTAACAGAAGAATTAACGTAAGTGCTTTTGTAAAATTATAAGCTTCACATTTCCACCTTTAAACCCTCCAGAAATTGGCCCCATTCGCTTCCATTGTAAGTGCCTCAACTTCGATTCGACTTCAAGGGACAAGTCTAAATAATTTTTTGTTGTAATCAACATTATGACACAAATGTTTGAGCTTAACTGAAGATTCCTTTTACTCATGATACATTTGGTTTGAAAATGTCCCACCCTCAAATTCGGCTCTATTTATTCTGTTTTCTGTCCTTCTGCCACTTTTATTATTTGATTCTTTTTAATTACGATATTACAAACATGCTTTGTGAATTAATGCATTTTCAAGGAAATAAAGGCAGAAGACAGGGTCCATTTAATTATGTGAATATTTTAAAAAAGAAATAAATAAATAGATGTTTACAGTGTAGATTTTTTTTTTTAGTTCATTAAATAATAATAATAATTTTTAAAAAACACTCTGACCTCCAAAATGCAATGTACGAAAAGATATATATTTTTAAATATTTTAGAGAATGAACAAGAATGCTAAACTGAGAACAAGAATGATAAATTACATTATAATATAAACCCTTAAAAAAAAAATAATAATAATAATAATTTATTATTGGACTATTATAAATCACAGTCTTAGGGTTCAGCACTTTAAACATATGCCAAACATTTAAACCAATTGAAGTCATACAATATACAGTATACAATACCAGTCAGCAATATATTTGGCAGTTAAATATTTACCGTTTAAAGATACACATATGAGCTAAAACACGTTTCATCTGCTATAGCAGAGAAATTGAACGAAATATAAGGCACATTTTAGTAACAGTCAGGGTGGCCCACCAGTTGACCCCATAAACACAGTGTTGATAGGTGGCAGGGAGGACACCATTTCTCGCATCTCAGTGGACGCCTGGTGAGGAAGCAGTGCGTTTTGGGAGTGATACGGAGCAGCAGTTCCATACATGCAGGATGCAGGCACAGAGCAGGAATGGGCTATGCTGGATCCTGTTGCATAATACGAAAAACATGATATAAATACAGCAAAAAATAGCCCTTAAAATGTAGCTTAAAGGTGAACACAGTAATTTTTTCCCCATTAAAAAAGTTTTACTCAAAGAAATTAATTGAAATTTTGCATAATATGTATTAAATCATGAGCACTCACATAAGATGAAGACTCCAGTCATATCAATAACCTTATAAATGCTGTTTTATTCTACAGGGAGTGGGTCCACACATGAGGGGGGATTCATGTTAGAACCACATGACCAGCTGAATACTACTGGCTTAAAGGAATATCCAGGGTTCAATACAAGTTAAGCTCAATTGACAGCATTTGTGGCATAATGTTGATTACCACAACAAAATTATTTCGACTCATCCTTCCTCTTCTTTAAATAAAGCAAAAATTGAAGCAACTTACAATGGAAGTGAATGGGGCCAATTTTCGGATGGTTTAAAGGCAGAAATGTGGTGCTTATAATTTTATAAAATCACTTAGATTAATTATTCCGTTAAAACTCATTTCAGCTGTAAAGTTGTTTAAATTGTCATTTTTAAAGTCATTTTAGAGTTTGTTGACATTACATCGTCATGGCAATGTAGTAGTAAAATTGGATATAACATTACACAGAAAAGGTTAGCAAGCGATTTTATCACACTAAAATCATGTTAACACACATATTGTTTATGTCTTGTGGCTATAGATTTAAAATAATGAGTATTTTAACGTTTATGGATTGGCCCCATTCACGTCCATTGTAAGAACTTCACTGTAACCCAAACTTTTTTTTTTTTTTTTTTTTAAAGAAAAGGAAAGGCAAGTCAAAATAATTTTTTGTAGTAATCAATATTATGCCACAAATGCTGTTGATTAAGCTTAACTTGTATTGACCCCGAATACTCCTTTAATCTCAGTAACAGCCTTGTTACTGGACACTTTTTACTCATGGATTAAATCAAACATGGCTGACTGTGAATAATGAATTTCAACAGTGGTATCAATAATTGAAAACAATTGCATTTGAATGATGCTTCATCCAGGCTTCTAGGTGTCAGTGTAAGACCAGGACGACATAAACAAAAAAAGTTACTGAATGCACTGTTAATGACAGCATGTACTCAAGGTGGCATGGACTTCACCAGTTTGTGTAAAACCTAATGATCCATGTTATCCAGAATGATTTGGAAATATTCCAAAGAGCATCTCAGAAGCCTGGACATCTGACCTCTTTGTTTTTTTCCTGTTTATCTCCAGGTTTCAATTCAGTTTTGAATCATATATTTTCAATGTAAACTCAGATGTTTGAACACCACTGTATGTATCAGATTTTTTTTTAACCTGCAGTGTGTGTGCCCAGTGATGACAGTTCAGTGTAGTAGGGTCTGGCTTTCTTCCTGCTTGCATCATCCAGGATGTTGAGAGGGTCGTGCACTTCAGTGTATGCTGAAACAGAACGAATGCTGCTCACACTGCTGATAACTGACACATGCTGATCAATCAATGTTCCCATTCTCTGAGCATCCACATAACCACTGCTACTGTAATATCCTGGGTGGGGGAGAAAGGAACATTACTCTTTCAAAAAGAAAATCTGCATACTTGCTCATTATCTTTCTAAACAGCATGCATACTGTACATGATATACTGTTTCTTGCTCACAAAGGACATTATTTATGTTTTTCAAATACATCTTACAGATAAATTCAAGTGGGAAATACAGGGTAAATAATACGTATTCTAAATTTACGCTCCAAACTTAAAGCTGAAGTATGTACATTTTTTCGGTGTTAAAATACTGTAACAAGGTTGACATGGGAAAGGAGGATGCGGGAACCGGCTGAACCGTCAAAATAATATTTAATAAGAACTTAAACAAAAAGACACACAGAACACAAGTACACACGGCAGCTGCATGTGGCTCTCTCTCTCTCTCCTGAACTGCCGCATCCGGATACATTTATCCCTCTCCTCGGCTGATTAGCCAAATTGGGGGCTGGGCGTGCGTAGTCACGGCCCGGCCCCGCCCTCCTCCTCATCACAAATACTTTTTTATATCCCAGCTTAATATGCAGATACAACCATAAGGAAGCCATTCATATGTTAATTTTCTCGACAACTGTAAACATTGTGTCTATGTCGCAGATAAAAATGTTTGTGTTCGTTTTGAGGGTCCCGCTTAGACCCGCCCCAACAACGTTACTCAACCAATGGCGTGAGTCTGGGGGCGGGACTGTCTGACTGTTTGAACAACAGAAGACGAGGGGCATATTCGGAAAGCTGTTTTGAAAAGGTTTATATTTGCAATTACTTTCGGTGGCAATAGTGTCACAGAAATGACATACTTCAACTTTACCAAAGCTTAACATGCAGAACACATTTGCTTACTCCAAGGCCATGGTTTACCAGGCATAATCCTACTTTTTGCCACTTTTTTCTGCTAGTACAGATTACAGACAATAGGAAACGATATGTAGAAGAGGGTGGTATGTGATCGGGAAAAGGACAGGATTTACAATTTGTGTGATTACTATCTTTGTAATTCTATTTGGTGACGCTGGTGGCACAGAAATTACACACTTCGGCATTAATTGGCCAATAATACCAGATTTTCTCACCACTGTGTCCTGTACTGGAGCAAACTGGACCAGAACACCCTTCTCCATTGGCGGCACTTCCTCCAAAGCTGTACCCTGCAGGATCCAGTATCTGTACACCCTCAATGTCCATCACAGGGTCACCTGTGGATGTGTATCCAGTTGATGAAACCCTGGAACTATAGGGAGACACCGTACAGTTGCTACTGAAGCAGTCTTTGGCCAGCTGGTGCCCAGAGAAGGACGTGTAACGTCCGCTTTCAGCACGAGCTTGATAGGCTGATGTTGGAGTGTGTGTCTGTGGTCTGAACATGGGCTGGTAATAAGAGGGGTTGGGGTAGGAGCCAGAACTGAAATTGGGCAGGTTCTGGTACATGGTATCAGGGAAGGCCTGGCAGGGCACTTGGGGCTGGATGGGGCAGCTGCTCTGGGGCCTCACAGCCATCGGGCCCTGGTTGATCACACTGCTACGGTTGATCATAGCCGGAGAGATCGGAGGGGTCATCAGGGGTGCGCTGTTCTGCGCGTAATCCATTTGTCCTGGAAAATATGATGATGTCATGAGCCATATTTATGACTAAGCATAATCATTTTAACAGATCTTGTTTTTCCCTTTTTACTGTATTTAAAGAGTTCATATTATAAATTGTTTACCTCCTGAGGTCCACTTATTATGTTAGTAAAGGTTTTTGTGCCAAAAATTTTTTTCCAAGACTATTTTCCATGCTCCTTCTGAGTCTTTTTGTAAAACGGTGTATTTTATTTATTTATTTTTTTAGTTCTGGTGCTCATAAACCAGTTTGTGGGATTGCAGTCATGTCTAATATAGTTTTTAAAGGGATAGTTCACCCAAAAATGAAAATTCTCTCATCATTTACTCACCCTCATGCAATCCCAGATGTGTATGACTTTCTTTCTTCTGCTAAACACAAACAAAGATTTTTAGAAGAGTATTTCAGCTCTGTAGGTCCATACAATGCAAGTGAATGGTGACCTTACCTTTGAAGCTTAAAAAAAAAAAAAAACACATAAAGGCAGCATAAAAGTAATCCATACAACTCCAGTAGTTAAATCCATATCTTCAGAAGCTATATAATAAGTGTGGGTGAGAACAGATCAATAATTAAGTCATTTTTTTTTTCACTTGTGAAAGTGGAGATTTATAGTAAAAAAGGATTTAAATATTTATCTGTTTCTCATCCAAAGCGATTGCATCACTTCAGAAGACATATATTAAACCACTGGAGTCCACTGGAGAAGAATTACTGTTATGCTAGGTTTATGTGCTTTTTGGAGCTTCAAAGTTCTGGCCGCCATTCACTTGCATTGTATGACCTACAGAGCTGAGATATTCTTCTAAAAATCTTCGTTTGTGTTCTCCAGAAGAAAGAAAGTCATACACATCTGGGAAGGCATGAGAGTGAGTAAATGATGAGAGAATTTTCATTTTTGGGTGAACTATTCCTTTAACTACACCATCCATCAATAACAGCCTCTTCGCAAAGCCTGCATTTCATTGTAACAGATTCACAAAACAATCCACTCTGAAATGGGCCTCACTCAAAATTGTCAGGGTGCTTCACAAAGATATGCAGAGCGGTAGGTGCTAGATGTAGAAATGCGCAAGTTTTTCAAATTTTACCCTTTTATTGTTAGGTATAATTGCAAATGTATGGCTTTCTCCTTAATACTTCACAATAAATGGGCTGGCTGGATTTCTGATCACCCAACAGGCGTCGTTGAAGTGTAAATGAGGACAGCCATGCTTTATTGTCATGTTTTCTATGTGTGCAACTTTGTGACGTCAAAGTTGCGGAAGTACAAAACTAGATGTCCATAATTCATGTAAACTGCTGTTTGAAAATACCAGTTACAATGAAGCTGTCCGGATCGGTACCATGGTACATAACAGTATTGGTTTCGAGTTCTTGTTGTGCAGCTGTCAGTAACAGGAAATCATGTTCTGGGTGGTTCTCATCCTTGACAGTTGAATCACTCTGTGCCACACCAGATTTATTCCGACTGGCCAAAAAACAGGAACTCGGGGAGGCTGTTAATGCAGCTTTAATTGCATCTGTCAAAATTTAAACATCACAGTTAACTGGGTTAAAAAATGTTATGTATTAAATAACATACTTATGAGATAAATTGGGAAATGATAAGGTACCTGCATTCCTCATATATTTCTCCAGCAGGTTCTGAAGGTCCTGCTCTTTGTCATTGTTGAATTGTGTTTCAATTGCTAGCAGTATATATTCATCCAGTAGCATCCGAATGAGGTGGAACGAGCCTACAAGTAACATTAAACCAGGTTTATTTGTTTTAATACATGTTGCAAAGATCATTAAAAAAAAAAAAATTAAATAACAAGTTATCCTACTACAGTACATGACCTTTCTAGTTTTTTGTTATAACTGGATTAGGATCTATAAAAAGATTTAGATTCAGACTGACTTGCTAATGAATCATCTAGACTGATTTGTTAACCAGTTTAACAGATTCAATATAATGATTCACTTACAAATCGAACATCACTTTGGCTTGTGGGTAAGTTTTACTCTACACAAACTCCACCCAAGAGCAATACTGTACACATATGCAATGAAATATTTTAGAGCAGATCATAACTAGAAAAAAGTATATTTATTATAGAAATTCCCATTAATTTTCCAGGCCTGGAAAACACAGCTGCAATTCTTAACATCTCTATTTTGATGTAAAATGTAATTAAAAATGTAATATAACTATTCATTTCCAAGATGATAAAAGGACACCACTTGCATGCATCTTGGTGAGGTCATGTGACATCAATGAAACGTTTATAGTAGAATAATACCTTCTATTAAAAAAAAATAGTATAATAAAAAATATTAAATTAACAGTAATGATTATAAGTACAGTTTCCACTGCACCCTTTTTAATAAGTAGTAAGCTAGTATCCGATTCCAAAAATAGCCTCAAATCCTTCCCACGCGTTTCACCTTTACTTTTTAATGTTGAGGTCAAATGGTTAGCCTTGCAGGTGATACTGTTTGGCTTTGTGAACACCTGTAGGGTCATCAGATGTTAGGAGCACTGGGAAAGGTCACTCTCTAATCAGGGCACACGCAACGCAAGATAAAGGTTTGTTTGTACAGGCTGGGTGAATACATTTTATAGCAGCGGCTCTCTGGTTAAACAGTGCCAAGCAAATAGTACAGATCTGATTTTTTGAAAAGGGAAAAAGCATGATATCTAATCGTATCTAGAGAATTTGGAAAGCATGAAAAAGTTTTCAATAAAGGGTCCATGAAGTTACTCCACAAATAAACATAGATATTTCATTAAAATGTACATATATTGCAAAAAGCAAAAAAACAATGCAAAATTGCACACACGCAAAAATGCTAAATGTGACTGTCAAGAGAATTTGAAAGTGACAGAAAGACTAGAGTGTTGTGTAGGCAGGCATGATAAAGGCTTACCAAAGCTGGTAGCATTGTTTAGGGTGAGATTGTGCATCACTCGGGCTCCAAAGAAACTCCATTTAAGAAGGAAATCCTGAGCTCGCTTTTTAACCGGCCGACCATTTTGCTTGCTGGGCTGGAATAAAGATAATACGCAAATTAATTGTAACACTCATTGCTACATTAAATGTTTTGGGTTCTCTGCTGACAAGTTCAGCATAGATGGTTTGTTGGTCTTAGCTGATCTCATTTTGGTTTTAGAGGGATTTTGGGCAATTTTAAGCTTGTCAGGTTGGGAGACCAGCTTAAACTAGCTAAGACCAGAAGACCAACTTATGGTGGTATAAGCTGTTTTTTTCAGCAGGGGTCACCAGCATACAGTATGTTACTTTTAGGAAAGTGGCCCCAGCATGGGATGCTGGTGTGCTGGTGTTGCCATCAGGCTTCTGAATCAGCACAATTTTCTTGGTCAACCATCATGGTTTTGCTATTGAATAGCAAAGATATTAGCACCAACATAAACCAGGACGGAAATTTCAGCAGGGTCTTCAGATAAAGCTCTTGCACTGCAACAAACCTTAATGACTTTCTGCTCCACAACAGAGTCCAGCCATTCAATAAAAGACTCTACTGTGGCATTTTTCCTCAGGAGGTCTTTCAGCTCTTGAAACACTGAAATTGATTCATCTAGCAGAAGAAAAACGAAGATATTTTGAGGCAGGTTTTATTATCAGAATGTACAAAAGTTACAAAACAAGTACAAAAGATGACTAAGCTATTAATAACTCACATTCAGAGTAGAAGTCTGAATCTTGGTCATTTGTGATTGAAAGGAGCGCTTGAGAACCAATACTGTTCAAATCCACCTTATCAATATCATTTACCATAGAGGTCACCACTTTCTGGTCAAAAAGTGCAGGTCTTGCAATCTACAACAACATGAAACCATTAAGAACACATCAGTTTAAAATAGAAAACAAAAGCAAGAATAATCAAAACAGTTCTACCTGTGCAAGATGTAAGAATGAGGTCTGTCTCTTTAAGGAAGACACAAATCGTCGAGCTATGGGCAATTTCTTGTCTGAGAGTATGTCTGGGAGATTCTCCAAGGAAGACACCATCCAGTGTTCCCAGTGCTTGGCAAAACTCAGAATATCTGCCAAAAGACTGGAGATATTTTCCTAAACTCATTTAAAAACACTTGAATTTGACACTTGCACAATATTCAGTGTTTCTATTTTTATTTAAAGCAATAGCTCAGCCAAAAATGAGAATTCTGTGGCACGTGTGTTCACGCAACAACTTGGGCCAGAGACTATTTAGCAGAGACGGGCCGCTTCTATTAAAATGAATTGGAGAAATTGGAACACCCAATGGTCAACGGATGTAGAAAGGAAGTCCCGCCTTACATGTAAAAGAGCCAATCACCTTTTAAATACAGACATCACCTGTCAATCAACTCGAGAACGCGCATGCGCATTAGCTATAAAAGCCGGGAAAATTTAGTTTTTAATGTAATCTGAGATAAAGAAGCACAATTTATGATACCGGTGTTGTCAGATTTTACTGCTGATTTGAAATATGTTCTTTGATCGTAATCTTGACCAACCGTTTTGGAGATTTCAGTCCTTCCCCATTCAAGTAGATAGGAGCTGCACTGTCATGACTAGAAATAGCTTCCTGTGAGTGTTCCAAAGATGGCCACCAGTAGATTGACTTGCTAGAAAGACTTTGCTTAGGCTGTTTTTGGCACTAAACAATGCAAATTCTCATGTGAAAACTTCAGCCACTATGAATGAGCTTCTTTCATGCACTAATGAATGCACAACAGATGTCAAGATTTTCACTGAAAAATAAATTACATTTTGTTTTTTTTTTCTCTCACCAAAACCATCGTATGACTTCAAAAGACTTGGAATATGAAGCACAAATCACATTTACTATTTTTATGATACATTTGGGTCCATTTTGAATCTTTGAAGTGGGTCACTATCCACTGCCATTGTATTGAAAATACAGGCTGAGATATTCATTTAAATATTTCCATTTGTGTTCCGCATAAATAAGAAAGTCAAATGGGTTTGGAACTAAATAAAGGTGAATGGTTTTGGGTGAGCTATTCCTGTAAGTATTTTCTAATTTCTACTGTAGTCCATTGTTGATGAAAATGGTTAACAGTATAATGCAAGCAGTTCAACAAACAAACCTCTCTGGCATATCCTGCATTGTAGCAGGGATGAGAATGTCAGTCAGAACCTGGGAAAAGCAATTAAGACAGTTTGTGATAACCCGATATAACTGAATGCTAATTCACTCACACACATATATATATATATATATATATATATATATATATATATATATATATATATATATATATATATATATATATATATATATACATACATACACACACAGTTCATTGACACTCACTTTGTAAAGTATTGAGTCACACACACAAAAGATGTCCACAATAACTGGATTCTCCAACAATGGAAGGAGATGTTCAGGCATTCCCTGCCAGAAGTGAAGTAGAAAGTTCTGGATCTGGAACACAGTTGGGAACAGTTAAAGTGTATTATTCTAGAATTTAAATTTTAGGACAACAAATTTGTTAAAATAGTACCTCCTCAAAGTTGACATTAATGGCATTGTCCAGAATGCATTGACAATGAGTTTTGTACATCATAATCAAGGTGTCAACCTACCAAATTAAAAGTATAGAAGAGTTTGAGATATGTAAATATATACAGTATTTTGGAAATAGGTCTCATGGAAATTAACAAACCTTGTCTTTTGAAACAGACTTCTGAAGCACTAGATGTTGCGCACATGGGAATTCAGGTAAAAGCGTCCCAGTTTTAGAACTAAGGGAGTATTTCCTGGTGAATCCTCCCTGTAAACAACAAAGAGCGTGCATATTGCAGAACTATTTGGATATATTTTGAATAATAATATGACAATGTTTTTGGAATGCAATAGAACGTTTTCTACTTTGCAAGCATACATGAGTATTCCATCACAAAATAATTAAAATAGTAGTTTCTATGAAACGTTTCCAAGTGAAGTACTGCAACACAACTTTATATGAAAAATCTTAAAATTGCCAACCTCATTTTTTAGCTTGCTTCCAGAAAATCTTTAGAAAACACATAAGGTAGAAAAACATATGATAGATTGTTAATATGATATAACATTTAAACCCGTTTAAACCAAAACAAAAGCATAAAAATATACTTTAAAAAAATACAATGTGTGTCTTAGCATGGGTTTTAAAAGTATTACATGCAATATATATGGTATATAATGTATATTTTAGAAATATTCTAGGACTTCTAAAGGATTTTAACACTGAAATGAGAGATCAGATGCAGAAATGAAATTATGAAGGTCAGCGCATACCGTGTCAAACCTTTTCCTGAGTACACAGAGTGATAATACGCACTGCTCTCCTTAATTCCAATACCATAATAATGATACCTGGAAGATATTTATGAGTCAAAGTTACCAAAAACTGAGTGGTTCAGATCAAGCATACTAGTCATGCATTGTACAGTAATAAAAGATGATAGTAAATAAAGTTAATTTGTCTTTCTCTGACTTTGAATGGCCTCTGGTTCCAAGCCTTCGTGTTGTAAGTAGAGGAAATTTCTGACGTATTGTCTACAATAACAAGAGAACAAAGTTCTTACACAATAGTCCAGCTGATCTCAAAGTAAAATCAATTGCTATTTTTATGCATTTGAAACGATGTCTGATAATGTATATACTTGGTGAGATTAGAAGTTGGATATTATAATATTTTTATAATCACTTAGAATCATCATACTTCAATACCACAACTGTCTGGCAAATAATTGGCACATAAAAAGCTTTAGAACTCCTCTTACCTTTCCAAAAGTGGCAGCACAAGCAGGATCTAATTTCTCCTTCCGACAAAAGTCCAAATAATGAGCATAAAGGATACACCGCGGCAGGCAAACGCCTTCACAAACAATGTAATTGTCCTCAAGCCTAAGGGAAGCAAATCAAAAACTAAGTTGCTGTAGTATGCAGAGTGTCCTATACAAATTAGTGTAATATCATTTGTTGAATACACTCTTGTACATTATTTATAATGGTAAGCGAATACCATTGTAAAGTAAGCTGCGTCTGTTTCCTTTTGTCCTTGATGATCTGACTGATGCTTTTCTTTAGCACATTTGGTTTGAGAGAGAAGGTCTTTGAATAATCCAGGTGATCCAAATCATCTTCAGAGGATATGCTTCCGTTGCTCTCTTCAGCTTCTGCCAAATAAATAACATACATAGCTTACAAATGTCTTGTACAAAACCAGTGCCAAAACTATTCATAATGTATCATTGCTACTAAACAAACTGGCAACACAGTTTAGTAGTAGTTTTAATCAAAAGCAAGTTTGAAAACAATTTACAACAAAAATGATGTCCCCACCTGATTTAATTCCAGAATCCTCCTCCTCATCAAGTCTGGTTTTAAAAAACATGTTTTTTCGGAGATCCTCTTGGTCAATAAAAATTGTCGCATGGAGGTCATCTGTGCTTTTGCAAGCTCTCTTTGTCTGTGATGGTTGTAGTTGATGAAACGTGTCATTTTTCAATGGACTGTCTATATTTCTTTTCATCGGCATGTTCAAGGAGACATTAACAAAAAAAAAAAAAAAAGAAAAAAAAAAAAACTGGAATGCAAAATTAAAACCACCTAGTGAAATTACAAAAAGTGTCCCTCAAAAAATAACATGTTGAAACATTCAAAAATCGACACAGTCCATTCTAACATTTGGCAATGTTACACAAATATCCATTCCTGGAATAATAAACATGTTCAAAGCTTAACAGAGAATCTCCAAAAAACATTTAAACAATTTGACAACTATGTGTGTTGGTTTTCCCTCTTTCCTCACTAGAAACAAATCTTCACCTGCAGCATTATGGAAACACCTCAAATATAACATTAATCCTGTAAATGTTCACATTAATCCAAAAATTGAGAAAGATAACACCTTCCAGCCTTAATTAAAGCTCTCCTGTCTCTGAAATGATGTGTCACAGAGGTGAGCGCCTTAGGGACATCTATCTTATTTACAGAAGACTAGCAATGGGATTTAATGATTAACCAAGTGGGATATCATCTCCTTGAAATCTTGTGCTGGTTTTGCTGCTTGGGTGTAGACTGAATCAAGCCAATCTCTAGAATGTTTATTTTGCCTTTGTCACATCTATTCAAACACCACATTTGTTTTTTTCTTAGCATTTTGGTCAAAGCCATGTAGAATTTACAACTAGATAATTCACTACCATTCAAATATTACAGTATGTATTCACCTAAGTAGATGGTTTATCCAAAAATTTAAATTCTGTTAATCACGCTCATTTTGTTCCAAACCCATTTGACTTTTTTCCCCCCTGGTGCTAGTGTCGCAGGAATGACATACTTTAGCTTTAAAATGACTGCAGTTTGTAATCTCAACTTTGTGTAGAAAGAACCTAGTTGGGTAAACTCAGCAAAATAAGATGCATCAATGTAACTCAAATAAATCTCTTTTATTTCTTTATGTACTAACTAATGAACGTGAATGTTAGTTAAATACATGCTGGTTGGAAGCACTACAGAGTGTAGTTTAGTAACTAGTAGCAAAACCTTCTCTGCTGGCCTAACATGCCAAATAAAAAAATATTTTTCATCCTTTCCTTCTCAATCACCTTTTTGCCTGTGTATTTTTAATCGCTTTCCACTCTTAATTAATCTACAAACAAATAGAGAAAAATGAAAAGTTTTCCAGTCAGAATTTATTCCTTGATGCTTACAAGCAAAGTGTGAGGAGACATTAGAGGGGGGAAGGGCGTGGGGCGTGCTGGCCCCCAGATACGCTGTTAGATGGTCTTCTGCCAGCTGGTTCGCTTCGTCCAGCGACGCCAGTCGGTGGCACTGGACCCACTCGGCCATCCCCTTTGGCAACCAGGAGACGAACTGCTCCAGCACCACCAGGTTGATGACATCTTCAGCGTCGCTGTCCTCCTTGGCCAGCACCCACCACCGGAGGCGTCACAGAGGTGCTGGGTGAAAGCAAACGGGCGGTGGACCTCGCTCAGCTTTAAGGAGCGGAAACACTGGCGGTGTTCTTCTGGGCTGCTGCTGACCCATTGCAAGATGGACTTCTTCAGCACTGAGTAGTCCAGGAGGTTGGCGACCGGAAGCTGTTGTGCCGCGATTTGGGCTTCCTTTGTCAGCGGCGGCAGAAGATGGACTGCTCACTGTTCCGGCGACCATTTCAGAGCTTCGGCTGTGTGCTCAGAGAGCTCAAGGTAGGCCTCCGGATCATCTTGAGGCCCCATCTTGGTGAGCAACATTAGGTGTAACACCAGTGTAATAGATTTAAGGAATGAGGAAGTGGGAGACAGCGAATCCAACTCAAAGGTAAATTTATTTACACACAAAGCTTGCCAGCTGGGGCTCTCTCTTCAGTAGCCATTAGGATTACAGTATAGTTTCACTCTTTTGTAGATTTAACCATATGTAGCTGAACTTATTTTGACACTGTTTTATTTCAGTTGACAAGTCAAGCTTGGCACTGCATTCCAGAAATAGTTTGTCAGTTTTGGAATGGCTGGAAAGCATATATATATATATATATATATATATATA
Source organism: Myxocyprinus asiaticus (assembly GCF_019703515.2). NCBI lineage: Eukaryota > Metazoa > Chordata > Actinopteri > Cypriniformes > Catostomidae > Myxocyprinus > Myxocyprinus asiaticus. The sequence continues at coordinate 40,434,969 of NC_059362.1, forward strand.
TATATATATATATATATATATATATATATATTTTTTTTTTTTTTTTTTTACTTTGTTCTGTAGAAATTTAGTTTTTGTTTCATGGAATATGTAAAGTTTTTTTCAAATTGGTCCCATTAGTCTACAAATTACACATTATTCTGTTCAAACACTAAAGTCACAGTAAGATCACAAGAAGCTCGAATCTTTATCACAAATAATATTAATAAAAAAGAAAGTGTTGCATCATTTTGATGATAGAATCTAGTTTTCTGACCAAAGAGTGGACTTCAGCTTTTCACACATCTGTAAATGGACAGTGTCTTCATAGATTATGTGTATGCCAAATGGAATATACAAACAGAAAAACTTTTTGTTTTGACATGAGTTTGATTGTGCTGTTTGAAAACATTTGATTGGGTTCTGTGAATGTGTTAAAACTTCCTGTTCAGCTGGAACATACAATAAAGAACCACTGTAAAGTGTTGAGAAATAAATGTCGTAGTTGGAGGAAAAAAAAAAAAAGCTATTGTCAGAAGTGGGATTCGAACCCACGCCTCCAGGGGAGACTGCGACCTGAACGCAGCGCCTTAGACCGCTCGGCCATCCTGACTGATGAAATGTTTTAATTCCACTGGAGTAAATACAGTAAGTGTACACATCAAACGTATCAATAATGTTTAATTCTCATGTGTGGAATTATATCTTAGGTCTCTAAACATGACATTTTTCGTAAGGATGACTCATTGGGAAATATTGGGTGGCAAATAAAATTGATCATAACTGTTTATTATGATAAAGTTATCTTCCTCCAGGGGGGGCATGGTGGCTCAGACAGTCGAATCCTCCACTGAGTTGCATTCAAAATTCAGAACGTTTTTTGTGTTGTTAGATACACTTATGCACTTAGAACATATAATCGTTCAAATCTATTATTTCCAATAAGTGGTGCATAACACACAAATGAAAGCACGCCCCAGCAGTCACACAAACTGACTGATACAAAAATCCACGATGGGAAAAAGGTGCCTCTGTTTGTTCCTTACAGGCCCAATATGGCTCCCAGGAACAAACAGATACCCCTTTGTACAACGGACACAAAACTCCGTATATAGTGATCACGAACGACTTTGATTGGTCCATCCTCACAAGCGATGATAAAATAAACATGTATCACGTGACAGCACTTAGCGAATAGTTCGTGACAGCGCTTAGGTTAGCGAATCAGTTCGAAAGACTTGAGATTTGTTTTACTTTTTTTTTTTTTGGTCCTGTTAATATATTAAGACTAAGATTCTTAATATTTTTTATTGTATGATTCCTAATATCTTTAAGTTAGAACATTCTTGGTTTTGCAGGCTGTAAGAAAGAATAGTCAGATTTTTCAATTGTATTTGATAAATATTGTTTTGCTCTTGGCAAAATATTTGGCTATTAAAAGAAAATGGCTATTATTTGCTATTATTAATGGCTAAAAACTTTGGTTTTGTGACCATGACAGTGATATTTTGAAATTTAACTATCTTCCAGAACATTCCAGATAGATTCAGTGCTGAGTAAACTTGGAGTAGCACTTTCTAGAACTTTCTAGTAATATAAATAGTAGTATAAATACAGGGGCCTTAAGCCCACCAGTTCAGTTTAGTTCCAGCTGCCTAAGTGGATCTGCATTTTTCTGAGATGGCATCAAGAGGCTGCAAGCATCCTGCAGACGCATTCTGCTATGTCTGCGGCCAATTTATCAAGACAAGAGCGAAAAAGTACTCTGTGGGAGCATCTACTTAGATGTGTGAGGCCTACAAGGCATATTTCGTCATCCCTGTTGGGGATCAAGACAAACCCTGGGCACCTCATTTCACCTGCGAGCACTGCAAAAAAAATGTAAGATGGTAACATCTTGGAAGGTAAGATGGACAATTGTTGCTCAGAATTTTATGTTATAAAATTTGTTAATTTTTAAAATTGTAAAAGTTTTTAATTTTAAAATGTTTTTTTAGGACGCCTTTGGGACAGCAGGGACACCAAGGCACACTACCACAGGCGGGACTGGCCACAGCGGACCGAGTTCTCTGTGGGTTGGAACAACGTCAAGTGGGAGCCACTTGTGGACCCCCAGAAGGTGCTGATGCCACCACTGCACATCAAATTGGGCGTTATGAAACAATTTGTCAGAGCTCTAGATAAGGAGTCGGCAGCCTTCAAGAACCTTCAAGACTTCTTCCCTAAGCTGTCTGAGGCAAAGGTCAAAGCCAGAGTCTTCGTCGGACCACAGATAAAGAAGATCCTGGAGTGCAATGAATTCCCCAAGAAGCTCATTAGTAAGGAGAAAGCGGCTTGGCACTGCTTTATCGCAGTGGTTCAGGGCTTCCTGGGCAATCACAAGGCCGAAAACTATGTGGAGCTGGTTGAGACTCTGAAGAACTACGGCACAATGGGCTGTATGATGTCCCTCAAAGTCCATATCCTTGATGCTCATCTTGATAAATTCAAGGAGAACATGGGAGCATACTTGGAGGAGCAAGGCGAGCACTTCCATCAGGATATACTGGACGGTCACGAAAGCAAAGTTTGTGGGGAATAATAGCCATTTTCTATTCTTTTGAGGCAAAAGCAATTAGGAAATAACACTTACTACCCAGGAACAAAAATTGTGTTACATAGTGTAAGCAATGTTAAAGCCATGTTGAATGTGTGCCCCTGCCTGTTTAACTAAGAGTCTGTGATACATTATTTATTTTGAGATTGTGTGGGTTTGTTTGTATGGCTATATGGTATTAATTTTAATTGTTCAGGTCTTAAATGTCTTAAATTTGATTTTAGAAACTCTGCAGCGGCCCTGTTTATCTCTAATATCATGTTTTTATGTGCATAAATTATATGTGAATATTGACAGTGCAATCTCTGTATGGGATAGGCCTATGTGACTGGTATCATATTTCTGAAATATCTACTGTAAAATACGTGTATGAAGCTAAAATGATGACTTAAGTATTTGAAGCATAAAAGCATGTTGAATTGCTCTAATCAAAAAAATAAATGCACTGTATTATCAGTGCTTGCATTTAAATGCCTTGTATTAACAGTGCTTGCATTCTGGGAGGCTGGATTGTAACAAAGTTGTATTTTTAAGCATTGATATTTCATTTGGAAACATTTCACGACTAATTTCATTATTAAAAATTCAATAATAAATATTCACCTTCCAAAGTTAATTTCCAAAACATTCAGTTAATTTGAAAATACCATCTAGATTTTTCGACAGGTAAAATTCAGCCCGTTATATTTCGCTTAACAAAATTCGCTTCCTCAAATTCAGGCTGTGTCTCGTTTCGAAGGCTGCATGCTAGGTAGGATGCGTCCTTTGAAGGCTGCAGTATACTGAGCGTCCTCCTTTAAACAAATCTCGTTTAAACGAGAAGGTCTTCGTAGGACAAACGGAAATGGAACGTAAGATGGTTGCCATAACAGCACGCCATACTTTAACAAGCGCGAGCGACTTTGAGTGAGAAGGGAACAAAATCCCTTTAGAAGGGAGTGTATGAGGTAAATTTTAGGAGAATTATAATGATGTAAAGAGAAAATAAAATAGATGTACTTTTAGTCTAATACTTTATTCTAATTATATATTAATATAATAATACATATTATATACTCTGCACCCATCTACTGAGGTACTTCAACTTGGGAATTAACATTCCTTTTTTGAACATCATATTTACGGGCAAATTGACGTCATTTTATTTTATTTTATTTTTTATTTTTTTTTACATTTCCGCTGAAGCAACGAATTGTGGGTTGTGAGTGCCCAGGAAGGATACACCTCATGCATCCTCCGAATTCCCCTGAAATGTCCTACTCGCTTTTCTGAAACGAGACAGCCTCGATGACGTATGCGGCCGACAAATGCGACCTCCAGAGGACGCATCCTTCCAAATGAGACACAACCTTCCACATCCGGGAACTGCAGGAAAAGCAGCAGATTACCGATCCACAGTCTCTGGTGCTATTTGTTCTCACCAGTAGGTGGTGCAATGCGATCAGGTGTTGACTGCTGAAGACCAAAGCTACAGAAAGAACAGCCGTGTACGTTTTGATAGTTTGTTTTTCAAAATTGGTAGAAAATAGATAGATATTTGATTTGCACATGTGGGTGGACATGAAATGGGCCTTTCCACTGATTGGTCAACCCGCGTCATCATCAGTTCCTCAATGCCGTGTAACAGAATAATTATCCATCGTTGCTCAACTTTTATTGCAACTAGCCTACATATTGTAATGAAATTGGGGAATTTCTCGTCATACTTAGACTTTATTTATTTATTTATTTATTTATTTTTACTTTTGAGTTCTGGATAGCTCAGGTAATTCTGTACGCAGTGTTTCTCCAATCCCTTACCCCTTGTGGGGACAGGAACTTGATCAAACTCACCTGTATCAGATTTGGATTTGGGAAGCAAGAGTCCATAGGGAAGGAATAAAAGGAGAGTGTGGATTTGAAAAGAGGAGAGTTGTTATGTGTGGTTGACATAGCCATATAGCGTTCACAAAAAGTGGGGATGTTTTCGGTCGCTCCAAACGAAGTTAACTAGATAGGGTGATGAATGCACTGGATGAATTTGTCTATGCCTGGACCCTCAGAGGCGGCGGTGCTATTTCTCCAAGCGGTTATACTCCAAGTGCAAGTGTATCCTAATTTCTGGGTGCGGCGGCTGGGAGAGAGAACGGACACCGTCGAAAAAGAACGACGGGACAGCATCGACACAGTCACACCTTCTCCTTTCAGACCCCGTGGTGGGATCTTGTTCATCTGGATAAGGAGAAGTGTTTTAAAATGCATTATTTGTTGTAAGAATGATTGTGTATGGGAATTTTGTAATTGTTTGTTTTTACATTTTTGCATTTGTAATATCTACCTGAACGAGGGTTTATAGATGCTGACCTTTTCACTGTGTGTAGTGGGTTATTTGTGATCACATAGCGTATTTTCTCCAGGGCATTAGTTAAGATGAGTGTAAAAACAGAGGAGATTAGAGTGAGTGTGCAATGAGAGATTCTCTCTCTTCATCCTCCTTTCTTCCTCCAACGGCTGGTTCAAATGGCCTCACATACAGTCTTTTTACAAGGCAGTAATAAATTGCATTATGCATAATGGCAGTAATGCTACAAGTACACTGAACTCTAACCAGATGATTTATTCATATTTAGACCGGTCTATGAGTAGTTCAATACTGATGTCCATCATTTTAATATCCTGTTCAGTGTATTTGTTGAGTTTCCAGACAAAAAACTTTAGGCTACGTGAGAACCCCTTATGATTCACATCGCGTACATTCCTGTTACCTGGCTTACAATGCTTTTGGGAAACAAGGCTCATTGTGCAGTTCTCTCACATCTGTAATTAAAAACTTGCGACCCGAAATTTGAACCCATTCACATGTGAGCGATAATCTTTGTTTCTATCTTGAAAAATCCAAGTGTAGCATATTAACAGCGTTGAAAACAAAAACAAAAAGCTGCATCTGATGTCTACTTTGCCATTGCAAAATCTCGGACACGTGTTCTGGGTGGAGGTAATGTTCCTTCTGTGCTGTATCACGCAGCCACGCTCAAGAGACGAAATCCATAATTTAATGAGCTGTACGCAAAAACAAGAGCAGGAGAAATTGAGAGGTGATCAAATAAAATGCTAAATATTATTCTGTTTGCCCGACAAGTCATGCATGTTGAGTCCTTTAAGCTTGACTTGAAGAGAGCTTAAAGATGTGGAAGTCCATCCATGTTAATGCACATGTGGCAGTTCTGGCTGCGTCCCAATTTTCAATAAAAATGGCTTAAAAAGTGACTTCCAAATGGTTGTTATTTTGGAGCCCCACATCTTTCAACCCCACACTGCTGTCACAGTGGACGGTAAAGACTTTGAAGTGAGTAAGGCATAGGGATGATCTCTTCTGAACAGAACGCGCCCATTGAAGAGTGTGCATGTGCCTTTGTGCTCAAGTGCGTCGGGAGAACCCCGAAGTCTGATGTAGAGAGAAACACATCTATTGCAGCGCAATGCATCTGTCTCATTACACAGTGCACGCCGATCTCGTGTCTTCAGCAGCTTTCTCCCATTAAACGTCTTTCTGGTGTACGTGTAAATGACCTATTATAATTTCATTTTCCCTTAAGTTATTACTCCACACCCTGCGTAACGTCATTAACGACAGTTCTATGTTGTTGAACCAACGTGGTATGAACGATGTATGTAGGCTATAGCTAGTTCATTTCTCCAATGATGCATCTTACTATGGTGGTTAAGCAGGGAGTTACGTCGTTGTTCGGGAAACACACCCATATTAGTAGTTGAAAGATCATGTAGCCTAATTAATATAATAACATTATAATGAAAATAATGTATAATAAATGTTAATACAATATGTATTAAAATTGTTTTATTTATTCTTGTAGTGTTACTACAAAGCAGGAAATAGGAAAATGCATATTCTTTGTGTTTGATTTTCAGAAGTGGTTAGAATTTCTGAACATGAATATTAATAGTACAAGTATATCATTGTTTGGTATGGATATGGGATTATTTTGCACTCTGTTTTAGTTTGTTCTTGTAAAACACTAAACAGTTAAGTCTATTTTGGAAGGTGAATTTAATTTGGTCAAGTCTAAGGGTTAGTCTCTGTCTCAGACTGCATGAAATCTGCAAGAGATTTCAGATAATCCATAATATTGGCTGGCAGCTCTGAGGTGCACAGGCTTTTATCACTTTATCAGAAAGTGGTGTTTAGAACTATAGTCGAAAACTACTTGAGTTTTGATTAGATTTGCCTAATACTAAAAAAAATGAAACCCAGCCTTGGACAAATGAGACAACAAAAAACTTACAACTTTGGGAGTGGTCACCCTACTACATTATAACGCCTATTAGCAATCAACGCTTCAAACATCTGAGTTATGTAAGAACCTGGACAATGTATCGGCAATTTTTATATTTTTTTTTTAAAAGCCAATGCATTCCACATACTGCTCTGCGCTTCACTACAACGTAAATGCATCCGCTCTGCGTGGTCCAATGGGTCATGCTGTGTGCAGCTTTGCCACACCTTTTGATAGAGATTTGATAGCTGTCAGCTAAATAAAACAGACTGTGTGTCTAAGAAGTAGGTCAAGTAATTTTGAGTGCATATGCGAGGGACATCAATAGGCTATTTCTAAAACAGACAATTAATATTTCTCTGGCACACATAGGTTGCAGTACCCATGCCTACGCAGAAGAATGTTGGCACGAAGCCCTGTCTATAGACCCTTCCCTGACTAGTCCAGTTTGTTTCACAGGCATTCCCTAGTCCGGTTGTTTGATGAGAGATAATATAGTTGCAATAAAAGTTGAGCAACGGTGGATAATTATTCTGTTACACGGCATTGAGGAACTGATGATGACGCGGGTTGACCAATCAGTGTGAAAGATTCATTTTATGCCCACCCACAAGTGCAAATCAAATATCTATTTATTTTCTACTGATTTTGAAAAGCAAACTATCAAAACGTACATGGCTGTTCTTTCTGTAGCTTTGGTCTTCAGCAGTCAACACCCGATCGCATTGCACCACCTACTGGTGAGAACGAATAGCACCAGAGACTGGATCGGTAATCTGCTGCTTTTCCTGCAGTTCCTGGATGTGGAAGGTTGTGTCTCATTTGGAAGGATGCGTCCTCCGGAGGTCGCATTTGTCGGCTGCATACGTCATCGAGGCTGTCTCGTTTCAGAAAAGCGAGTAGGACATTTCAGGGGAATTCGGAGGATGCATGAGGTGTATCCTTCCTGGGCACTCACAACCCACAATTCGTTGCTTCAACGGAAATGTTTCCGGATGTGGAAGGTTGAATTTCTAACCGAATTTAAACCACTGAATTTGAGGAAGAGATTTTTATTAAGCAAAATATAACGGGCTGAATTTTACCTGTCGAAAAATCTGGATGGTATTTTCAAATGAACTGAATATTTGGGAAATGAACTTTGGAAGTTGAATATTTATTATTGGATTTTTAATGAAATTAGTTAGTACGACTTTGTTAAAATTTAGCCTCCCAAAATGCAAGCACTGTAAATACAACGGATTTAAATGCAAGCACTGATAATACAATGCATTTTTTCGATTAGAGCAATTCAACATGCTTTTATGCTTCAAATACTTAAGTCATAATTTTAGCTCCATACACTGTCTTTATTAAACAAAAAATGGATGAAAAGACACGTCTTATGGGGGTAATTAAATAACAGGTACATTGAATGTCTTGTTCATCCAATTTATTGTCATTTAAAAGCAACAGGCTTTAAATTGCGTTCACTTTATTAACAACAAAGGTCATGAACGTGATTCCCGCGATATCTGCCTTTGATCTCGTAGAGACTGATGCACAACGGGATGTGAGAACAGTCCGACTTGACAGCAATTTTTTCACTCCTCCCCTGACTGCACCAGCCTGCTCTTGTCTGTTTTCAAGGCGAGGCGTTTGTCATCTCAAACGAGCCTAATCTTTTTCATGTTTCATGCCATTCTACGCTCCAACGAGGTCGTGTCTAGAAGGGATCCCTCTCGCGTTAACTTCTCGCGCATGCGCATTCTGTTGAGATGCTTTCGCCTGTGCTTTTTTTTTTTGTGTTTGTTTTGTTTTTTGTTTTTTTTTTTTGCTCGCATCTCAGCGTTTTAATTATGGAAAGCATTAGAACCTTTAAAGATACCAATACTATAACATTATTATTATCATCATCATTATCAAAGAGTGACTATTTGCACTAGGTGTTTGCACTGAAATAGTCTGGTGGAAACAAAGAAATGAAAGATAAACTTCTCCTTAAGTGTCTCTGCAATGTTAAGATGGAGTAATGTGCTTTTTCTATGCGGATGACCTGGGTTCTAATCCTCCTTTTGACCCAGTTTTCCCCATCCTGTTTCCTGTCTCCACTTTTAATATTTTTCTATAATACTACGTATATTAATGAATATAATGGTTGATTTCCTCGCAGTGATGGGTTAGTGTTGAGTGTCTGTGAGACTGTGTAGGGTATCTGTCTAACACTATTTGCACTTAGTGCAAAGATGTTGTTATTTACACTATTTACACTGCCTTTTTATTAAGAAATCCTGTTGTCTTCTTAATCTCATAGAGCATCCCGTGTTTCTTGGATACAATACAGTAATATTTTGGCATAAGTTCATGTTAAGACACATATTACTTTAAATCTTAGATTCTGTTATTGTGACTTAATTGACATTAATATACATTTATGAATTAAAAAGTGTTTGTGTTAAAAAAAAAAAAAAAAAACTAGCTGATGTTTAAAGACTTTTAGTTTTTAGGAGATTTCGATTGTGTTCCACAGCTCGTGCTCCTTTCCAGTTGAATCGCAAAGAAAATGCAAACACATGTGTCCCCACTCAAGATATACATCCACAGAAGTGCAGATGCAATCTTTGTTTATTAAAATGTAAAGTTGTATCTGAGCAGAATAGAAGCCGCAGTTTCTTATAGAAATGGCGAATTTGTTACTACAAGACCACCAAGTCAGACTCTCAACATCTGAGCTGATTGATGTAATCTCCAGTGACCAACAATATCTCATGACCGAAAGACGTACACTGTAAAAAATGTCAAGCCATCTCAATGAATAAATATTTAGTAACTAGTTCCACAGAATTTTTACATTCACTCAGTTTCTTTCTTCAAAGTATTAACTGAATTATTCTTGTTTAGTTGGCTCAAAGTGAACTCCAATTTAAAATAGTATGTTATAGCCCAACTAGTTTCATAGTTCACTCAACTAAAATGTTTTAATTGGTGCAACATTTAGAAAACTAACACAAAGATACATTCAGTTAAAAATTGTGTGTTTACTCCATATGTCAAATATATTCATTGAACTAGAATGTATTATTTGGACATCTCAACTAGAAATAGCTGCACTAAACTAGTTACTGGTACTAAACTAGTGAACTAGTTACTAAACTATTTTACACTGAGGCCACTAAGAATTAAATGAACTTTTAAGCACACAAATGAAATCCATGTTTTTTATTTTTCCTCAGTCTGTATTAGGAATATATTCCATAAGCATATGCACATTAACAAATGACACAAGTTTAATTCCTTACAGCTGATCAACATTAACTGCAATAAAACAACACATTTTAGTTTACAAAATTGAAAAGAGATAAACCCTAGCCATTAACACTGGTAATAATTTGTTAATTAAGTTGATTTATAACAAACATGTTGAAAAATATTTCCAACAAACTTGTACAAACGGTGGGTGTCAATAACTCTCTATAGCTTTGTTTCCATCCCCTTATTTTTATGCATATTTTGGGACATTGCATAAAAAATGCTGGATGGAAATACCAAGATGTGAATAACATCTCCTAAATGCACATAAACTTGTACATTCGCTTGAGGATACGTTTTTTATTCAATAAGAAGTAATGTTCATAAACTTTAATGGAAACACATTTCCCAAATAAACTCCTATTAAATTTAATAGGAATGCAAGATGCTCATTAAAAAAGCCACATGACTGAATAATTTGTTCATAACAGGACTAACCAGCAGACTAATCACTGCATCTGAAATGCTGCTCTGGTCATCCTGAAAATCCAAAGCCTGCATAGAGATTGAAGAGCAAATAAATCCGAATACAAACTTGAACTGCGCCAAAGAGCAGGTTTATTGACACTTTCCAAAAATACCTTATAGATCCGCATGGTAAAGACATAAGGATGGAGGAACGCACACACATAGTGCTCCCAGACATGAGACAAATTTATTTACAGTGTTTTGTTTGTGTGCTCTAAACCACAAGTATTTTATTTCTATAAGAGATAAACCTAACCCTACCCTAACCCTAACCTAACCCTAACCCTAAACATCAAGCAGATGACAGAACCTGGCATCATGACACTTGAATTTGGCCTCTAAACTAGATCATTTACTGTATATGGAGGAGCCAAGTGTCTGTCCATGCCAGCAACAGTCTTGTTCTCAGTGACTGAATTCAAGCTGAACATTTTTTTTACTGTCAAGTCCCAGAAAGCCTCAAAAAGTTACTTCCACTGTTTAGGATACTCAATATAGAGAAAGCAAAGCAGGCCAAAGAGCACAACAAAGGCAGTCAGAAAGTTTGGATGGCTGTTCATGACAACTTCTTCCTCCAGCACTACAGGCACGTCCACCACTGAACCAAGGAATTCACACAGATCTCCTGAAGTCTCAATGAAACCAACATGCATACTTCTGATCTGCCTGTCTGATTTGAAACACAGAAATGTTAAAAATAATAAAAGATATATATATATATATATATATATATATATATATATATAAAAAGTCAATGCATCACAGTTTTGTTTCACTAACAAAGTTGATTTACCTGAAATTTCTTAACAATTGGTACATATTCCAGAATATAAAACTGAAGATCTCCAAGTGCCACTGACCTTCGATGCATGGCCATGTCTGTGGTCTGCATACAACAAGCATAGATTAAAATTAATAACAGAAATAATTGTGCAACACAGTGCAAGAATGCTAGCAACTTAAAGTCTGCCACATTACCTGCTCATCTAGGCGTGTTAATAGGGCTTTCAATTCATCTTCAACATCACCTCTTTTGGAGTGATCCATCCTGATCAGACCTTTGGTAATGACCTCCAGGACTGTGGAAAGTCAAGTGCAGATCAACTCCAGTAATTCTTTTAAATTCTACATAGACCTTCAAAACAAAATGAATTAAGAGGTTATAAGTAAGGGATATTGTACAGTGAACACATTCATAAACTGAGTTTACTAAATACCTGTGAAACTGACTTGTTGTGCAGATCAACTCTAGTATTTCTTTTAAATTCCGCATATAGCTTAAAAACTAAATGAGATAAGAGGATATAAGTAAAGGATATTATGCAGTGAACACATTCATAAAATTTACTTAATACCTGTTAACTCTTCAATTCGGTTTCTTTGGGACTGAAGTGAAATCTGGCAGATGAGTCATAAACACACCTGTAGTCTTGAAAGTACACACACGCTGTCTGGTCACAGTGTGACACTGTTCTGAGTCAGTAGTGAGTCAGAAGTACTGACTGGTTTGGATGAGAAAACTTAAATGGTGACAAAGAAAAGATGAATTTCTCCCATTCTGTTCATATTCTGAGAGAGAAAAAAGCAAAAACAATTCAGCTTGAAAAATAAATTCAAGAGAAAGAAAATAAATATTACGAATATCACTGACCTTCAAGAATGACACTCAACTCACATTATTAAAAGTACATTTTTAGTTTAATAAAGTTGGCAAGTTATTCTTACTTGAATACTCCTATAAAAGGCAATAAACCTCACTTTCAGATTACCCAACGTATTCCTAAAATGATACCTCACGTGCCCTTGCATATTATCATCAGCAATAAGATTCTGTGTTCAGTACAAGGTTAATTATGTGGTTATTGGCACATGGCTGGTTTAAATTAGGCAAACGAGTGCCATTTTATCGTAGACTAGGCCTACTCTTCACTTTTAAGGGAAAACTGCCAAAGTTCGCCATCGCAGACATACAATACAGTGCAACACATCCAAATCACCAAAACACATCACAATTTTAATGCGTTAAAAGTGATAACGTGTTAAACGTCTTAACAAAATTTACCAGCAGAATAACATAGTACATTGCTCAAAGAGGGAAAAAAATATTATTTAAAGGTGCACTCAGCGATTCCTGACAAACACTGTTGATATTCGAACTCACCTGTCAAAACAAACACAACCCTCCCTTCAGTGATCCTTTGGAAGCTCCTCCACCCCCCACCAGCTCCAGACACTCACAACTCTCCTGCTACTAAATCTAACATCACAACAACAGCATGTATGGGTTTTGTGAAACATTGCAAAATTTGTGTTACCCATCTTTCGAGAAGAAAAAGAACAACTTCTGCATCCGTCTTCAAGCCTTTTACCTCTCTGAGGTTTCTCCACAACTGAAAAGCCTTGCTGATGTTAACGCGGCTCCTAGTCCTCAACTTATCATAATCCTTCTTTTTTAGTTTATATTCATCTGACCTTTTTCTCTTGGTCTGTTTCTCAGCCAATTTGCCCTCCATGGAGTTTAGAAAGTTCGCATCAGCCAGATTTGCCATCGCTCTTCTAATAAATTTCCCTCTCGCTCTGCCCCCACCCCCATCCTGTGCACGCACAAGAACCAGCCCCTGTTGCTGACTGGCTGGAGTTGTGTTGTGTGGATCGGTCTGTTCCACTTTGTTTTTGTCCCATTTACAGAGCCAGGGCAAAATTTGTCTGACCCACATAATTGCTTTAGTTCCGGCCCAGTATATGCCTGGGTCCTCGGCCCAGATCTGGCCCACATACCGTAAACTGAGCAGAATTAATGGATGTGGGCCAAATCTGGCCCATGCACTACTATGAGTAGAAATGATGGGTGTGGCCCAGATTTGGCCCACATTGTGTAAATTAAAGGAGAAACTTGTGTGGGCCACATCTGGTCCAGATGTGGCCTGTGAATGCCACACAAAAGCTGTCATACTCAAAATGACAACAATAAACCAGTTTAAATGAATGATTTTTATTTTTGTTTTAATTCACCAATTTGTAATACAATGAAGAGCAGAGAATTTAATGATTTTTCATTTTCATTTTTAAGTTCAACTGATATCAGAAAATAAATTCTTCCAGAAGCACATTTGTGAGGTCAGACACTGATGTTGGACGAGAAGGCCTGGCTCGCAGTCTTCGCTCTAATTCATCCCAAAGGTGCTCTATCGGGTTGAGGTCAGGACTCTGTGCAGGCCGGTCAAGTTCTTCCACACCAAACTCGCTCATCCATGTCTTTATGGACTTTGCTTTGTGCACTGGTGCGCAGTCATGTTGGAACAGGAAGGGGCCATTCCCAAACTGTTCCCACAAAGTTGGGAGCATGGAATTGTCCAAAATCTCTTGGTATGCTGAAGCATTCAGAGTTCCTTTCACTGGAACTAAGGGGCCAAGCCCAGCTCCTGAAAAACAACCCCACACCATAATCCCCCTCCACCAAACTTCACAGTTGGCACAATGCAGTCAGACAAGTACCGTTCTCCTGGCAACCGCCAAACCCAGACTCATCCATCAGATTGCCAGATGGAGAAGCGTGATTCGTCACTCCAGAGAACTCGTCTCCACTGCTCGAGAGTCCAGTGGCGGCGTGCTTTACACCACTGCATCCGACGCTTTGCATTGCACTTGGTGATGTATGGCTTGGATGCAGCTGCTCGGCCATGGAAACCCATTCCATGAAGCTCTCTACGCACTGTTCTTGAGCTAATCTGAAGGCCACATGAACTTTGGAGGTCTGTAGCGATTGACTCTGCAGAAAGTTGGCAACCTCTGCGCACTATGCGCCTCAGCATCCGCTGACCCAGCTCTGTCATTTTATGTGGCCTACCACTTCGTGGCTGAGTTGCTGTCATTCCCAATTGCTTCCACTTTGTTATAATACCACTGACAGTTGACTGTGGAATATTTAGTAGCGAGGAAATTTCACGACTGGACTTGTTGCACAGGTGGCATCCTATCACAGTACCACGCTGGAATTCACTGAGCTCCTGAGAGCGGCCCATTCTTTCACAAATGTTTGTAGAAGCAGTCTGCATGCCTAGGTGCTTCATTTTATACACCTGTGGCCATGGAAGTGATTGGAACACCTGAATTCAATTATTTGGATGGGTGAGCGAATACTTTTGGCAATATAGTGTATATTGAATTGACCTGTGTGTACAATATGGAGAACCTGACCCAGAATCAGCGCCTATATATTTGCTAAATGTTATTGCCAGAGTTTATGCAGCAGTTTAAAAGATCTGTTAAAAAAGATTTGGTGTCAGATTCCAAACAGTGAGTCCAGATTATACAATGGCTACATTTACATGCACCATCATTCGATTAAACTTTAGTTTATGTTCGCTCATAATCATAGTAATCCCCACCGCAGTAAAATATGTATACTGCGATTTTAATCCCATTATACGGGAAAAATATATACGCTTAAATAGTTTTTCTTTCACTCCAAACAAAGTGCGCCTGCGCTAGTGCAGCAGACAGATTCCATTACACTCCATCACGTATCTGTAACGCTTTTCAGTTTCGGAGCTCCACAATGGCAGTGTTACAACAAAATAAATCATATTTTTCATTTCAGATTGCAGGTATTCCTTTTGAGTTGTCTTCGCGGGTGTAATGCAACAACGGTGTGCTCAGTGTAGTTCGATTCACAAACGAATGGCTCTTTTGAACGGTTAAGTGAATCAAATCAGACAGCGCCACCGTCCGACAAAGATGACTCCTATGAACCGGTTCTTTTAATCACTCGTTGAAAAAGATGAATTGACTGACTGAATTTGAGCAAACGTCAAATAATACATATAAAATTCAACTTTCTCATGCATAGGATATAGTGCAGAAGTATAATAAATGTAATTAAGGAATTAATTAATTAATTTATTACAAAATGCAAGATAACTCAAAATCATTTCATTAGCTAACGTTGTAGTGCATTGGATAGAGCTCAGCAGTTTTTCAAAAAAAAAAAAAAAAAAAAAAAAGTAACATTTTATATTAATTCTGCTCAAATGAACAAAATGACTTGAATAAAGATTCGTTCATTTTGCTAAATGAGACTCAAAGATTCAAGTCAGTAAAATGATCCCATCTTCCCATCCGCCTGTGACGTAATGAACTCGGGCCGAAAGTATAGATACGCAGCTACACCGAGTATGGACCTGCCACAAGTACAACTGCTTTCAGCCTAGATTGGCCCACATAGGAAAAGCCGTCTGTCAGCCAGAAGTGGTGTGTACAGTCGGCACGGCTCTGGCCAATTATCTTTTCGCCGATGCCAGCAATGAGCCGATAGTGGCGCATTTCTGCCGGAATCGGCCCAAATGTGCTTGCTAACTGGGCTGTGTACAAATACTAGATTTATTATCAGCCCACCCACAGAACGGACAGCTAGCAGACTGTGAGGATATATTTGCAGAATTTGACAAAGTGTATTGGATTAGAATTACTGAGTGCACCTTTAATCAACTATTACAGAGTGAGTTATTTCATTCAATGTCTTAGCCTAAATAAATTCTGAAAATAAATGATACACTTGTCCAAAAGACGTTTTATCATTTGTATGCGTGTGGTATCTGACATTGTCCTTAGGCCTATTGACTGGATTTGGGTGTTTTAGTTCAGTCAACATCAGACACATTGACTGGATTCGAATATGACACTTCATTCAGTGTTATTGATATATATTTCTGCAAACGTAATATAATATGTCTTCTTATCTACACCCACCCAAAAATGCTGATCCAACTTAGGCTAGATATTTTTGCTCTTCCAAAATTTAATTAGTTGGATTTTTTTACAGTGTAGAGCTAAAGTTATCAAATGTGTTATGTGAAATAATTATTTTAGAACTTGTACTGATCATCAAAACAGACAATTTAAAAATAATATTTTTAATATTGCTGTGCAACTTCAGTTTAATGCCGTGTCCCGTTCTTAACTGATAAACTACCCATACAATTAGCAAGATTTCACCAACATTATTATACATATACTAATTTTTCACCTCACCGTTGTTTTATATGGAATAATCAAAATATTATTTACAGAAATAAATCATAATTTTTTGAGAGATGGTATTTCAATAATAGCTATATTGTTAATCAGTTGATAGATGACAATGGTCAATTTGATTCCTTTTCAGAATTCTCCAGAAAATTAGATTTTGGGGCGTCATTAAAAGAGTATAATATTGTAGTCGACGCTATTTAGTGGTATACAATTATTTTGAAAGGAGAGCGAACCTGTAATCCTATTTCTCTGTATAACACTTCTATTTCAATAGAAGGAATTATTATTACTGATGACAAATTCAATAACCACTTTGTTCGCAATCATATCAACAGAAAATCTATTCCAGCATCTTCTTTTCAATGGATGAGGCTATACAGTGTTAATTGGAATTTGGTCTGGTCTCTTCCCCACAAATATCTATTAAGAAACAAGTTAAAAGAAGTCACGTTTAAAATATTACATAGATGCTACCCTTGTAATAACACACTCCATAAGTATATTCAAAATACTGAAAAAAATGCACTTTCTGTGACATAGAAGAGACGATTGTTCATCTTTTTAGTGAATGTCTTTGGGTTAAATCTTTTTGGAACGAGCTATGTTCCTATCTCTCAGAAAAAACAAATGTCAAAATATGTATAAACACTTTTAATATTATTTTTCTTTATAACAACTCAAATTCTCATATCCAGTTCATTGTTAATCTTTTTATTATATTTGGAAACATTTTTTATACACAAATGCAAATTTTTGGTAAGAATTTGCTATTGTAAATTTTTCTGGTAGACTATAACTCCTATGTTTTGTCTTTGATGGGCATAAAAAACAAAAACAAAAAAATCTTTGAAAAGTAAAAAAATGCTTTCAATGTTTAACCTTGTATAGATGTTTTTTTATTTTTTTTATTATTTTTTTAAAATTATATTTATGATATGTCTTCCTTTTTTTTAATCTTCTTGTTGTTCTGTACTTGTTGACACAATTTCATGTAAGACGTTTGGCATGAATAATAAAAAAATAAAATAATAATATTAATAATAAATAATAATTAACGCCGTGTAAGAATCTCGCGAGATTGACGAGAGAGGGATCCCTTCTAGACACGAATTTCCAACGAGGCGCACCACGTGACCTGCACCACATGCTGTCTCGTCATGTGACTTTAAGAGGTTGCTGATACACGGTTAATGACCAGTAACGAGAGAGGATTGCTGTATCATGTCGGACTGTGTGCACTAATTTATTTCCTTACATAAAATATGAGTCGTTTGCGTGTTTATAGATCGGCACTCCGCCACCGAATCTCTGCAACTGTTGTTTCTACTATGATATTGCTTCAGTTTGTATCAACATTAGTGGGATCGAATGACAGCCCATGGTACCAGGATCTGTGCAGGTGAGAATAATAAATAAACAAACACTCAAGACTGATCATTACTGCCAAACACTTATGTATGGCATGTTAACACTTGCTAACAAATAAATGCACGTCTTTCTGTATGATGCAGGTAGCTGATATTGCTTTTAATCATTTTGAGAGATAGTTATGGCTCTTTAGCATTTAGCTTGGCAGGTCAAACTCGCCACCTACGACTGGGGTTCAAAAGCAGGATATCATTTAAAGGGCGAATATGCAAATTCTGTCATAATTTACTCGCCCTTATGTTGTTCCAAACCAGTTTAACTTACTTTCTTTCATGGAACACAAAAGGAGGTGTTAGGCAGAATGACAGCCTCAGTCACCATTCAATTTCAATATATGAAACAAAAGAAAGAGTTAGAAACAGGTCTGGAATGACAGATATCAGGTAGATAAGCAGATATATAACAACTATCAGTATGGAGCTGACTAGATGACGTCACAGTCATCAGACTGCCATGCAGCTGTAATACATTCTGATTATGTAAATAGATTTAATGAGATTTTCTTTTCTTTTCTTTTTTTTTTTTTTTTTTTTTTGTGTATACAGTTACAAATGGGAGGCCATTGACCAAGACAGCAATGTTAGATACACACTGAAGCTCTGTGATTCATCGCCAGACACAGACTGTGGTAAAGACAGTGCTGTCTGTGCACACAGCCTTAAGAATGACCAGAAACAGTCAGTGGGTAAGTACAATACTGAAGATTAAAGTGCCTAGGCTACAGTATGCATACCCAAAAGCATTTAGAACAGGCCTAAGGTGTATTTTTACAGTACGTGGCTAAAAAAACATACATTGCCTTCCTCATTGTCACCATCTGTATGCATTGATTTGACCATTTAAGACCTGTACATCATGATTTGACCATTCAAGACCTGTACATCATTTTTGTACCTTATTAAAATGCTCCATGTCTCTACATGAACCATACTATGGGTGAATCTCATATAGTATTTCACACTAAAATCAAAATAAGTATAAACAAAATGTAAGTAAATGAAAGCTTGTTTAGGGCTATTAAGATTTTCTTTATTGTGTTTCATATTTTATTACAATTAAGCACATTTCCCACCCAAATACTTATTACTGTAATGTGGAGAAATTATATATCGTAAGGCATCAGGTAGTATTTGATGTTATACCTTTAATTTGTGTTAATGTCTTTCTTCTGCCGAACACAAACAAATATTTTTAGAAGAATATTTTAGCTCTGTAGGTCCATACCAGTGAGTGGCTAGAACTTTGAAGATCCAAAAAGCACACAAAGGCAGCATAAAAGACACTACAGAAGTGATATAATAGGTGAGGGTGAGAAACAGATCAAAATGTAAGTCCTTTTTTACTATAAATTCTCCTCCCTGTCCAGTAGGTGGTGATATGCACAAATAATGTGAATTGCCAAAAACAAAAGGAGAATGTTAAAGTGCAAGTGGAGATTTATAGTAAAAAAAAAACTTAAATATTGATCTGTTTCTCACCCAAACCTATCATATCGCTTCTGAAGATATGGATTTAACCACTGGAGTCTTATGGATTACTTTTACGCTGCCTTTATGTGCATTTTGGACATTTAAAGTTTTGATCACCATTCACTTGCATTGTAAGGACCTACAGAGCTGAAATAGTCTTCTAAAAATCTTTGTTTGTGTTCAGCAGAAAAAAGTCACACATCTGGGATGGCATGAGGGTGAATAAATGATGAGATAATTTACTTTTTTGGGTGAACTCTCCCTTTAAACATCTGGAAGCATTACATTAATGGGAATTTGGGGGGAAAGTAAGTGTGATTAATTGTCATGAAAATAATGTCACAATACAAGACACCTTTATGGTCTTAGAATAGGTTTCATTTTCTTTTTACAAAATTCAGTTTTAATCTATTTGGTTTTCTTTTGAATTTGGAGTAAAATGTGTCCTAGGCATGTTTTCATAAGATTAATCATTATAACCATTTAAATGGCTCGTGGTTGACTTCGTGTCTTGTTGCTTTCTATTGATTCAAGCCTAATGTAAGACAAACACTCAGTTGAACAAAGAAAGAAGTATTGATTTTTGCTTAGTCTAGATATTAACATGTTAAACATTAAAGCTCTTTCAAGGAAGTAAATTGTCCTCATTCTTTATTTTCACAATAGTTAACCCTATAAAACAGGGATGTGATAGTGTAGGGTCATATGCTCTAATTGTGCACATCACGTTGATCTTCTAAGCTAGTTTTTTTTGGCCTTATCCAACAAGTCAGGTGATCTCCATATGACATGAACATATCAACGGAATACCTTTACCAATAGCAACTCTTGAGTGTGGTTGTTTTAGCCCTTGTTTTAGTTTAATTTGTTGTCAGAACAAACACCAGAGATATTGCGTCACACACCACGAGACCATATTGAAAAATGGTTTGCAAAGACCATAAATGTTGATCATGCTGACATTTAATTGATAAATATTTTTGTGTTAATGATGTCTTTTGTATAGATTTTTATATAGATTTAAGTGTAGTTCAACACTGTTGCACAGTGTTAGTAGTTTTTGTCTGTATCAGGAAGTTAGACAGCATGCAAAGACAGTTGTAATGTCTATTTTTAACTCTGTTTCATGCTGTGCTTACTGTGTTCTAACTTTGTTGATTATAGTTGTATTGGTCCTTGTTTGTTTATTTAGTTTGCATACTTACTTGCTTGTCCGAGTATCTATTGTCTTGTATTCCTGCAGCTGTATCTTTGTGTTTAGTGGTAAGTAGGTCACAGTTATCAAGCAGCAGGTGCTGTAGTTGAATATGACAGTGTTTTGGTAGCTGGCAGTAATTTGTGGTGCTTGCAACATTTTTTAAAGTCGAGCTTTAAAAAATGTTGCATCCTGAACCAAGCCATTGAATAAAAGACTTGGGCTTTGTTCGGAATAGCATACTACTTTACTAGTTGTACTATTTCAGCAGTATGCAAATGTTCTGGATGCATGGAATATCCGGATGACCTACCTGTACTACATTTACAAATATGTGCAGTATGCAAGCAGAGCACACTACTCAGAATATCTATTCCAGTGCACTCGACAGGTCAATTGCCATCTTCTTGACTCTTTAATAAGACATTTTTGCTTAAGCATTCGATTTAACAAGTTAGTTCAGTGTGATTATTACATAAAAAAATAGTGGTCTGTTGATTACATTTTTGTTAATTGCGATTAATATCATAATTTTTCATAGTTAATCGTTATTAATCGCAGATTTAGAAAGTGCTTTAGAAATTTGTCTCTAAATATACTTATTTTCCTTCTTAGGAAAGAAAACAAAACAATATGTAACAATATAATGCTTTATTAGCATTTTCCAAACAAAGCCTTCCACAGTATAAAGATGGAAATGCACTAAAAATCACCAGATCAAGTAACCTTAAACGTTTCCCAAAGTCTAAGTGGGAGTTTGACTAATTTTAAGAACTAGTCCCCACATAAGATGCATATTCCTAGCAATGAGCATTAAATCTCTAAAATTCTCATCCTTCATCAGCCAGTAGACTGTGGCTATCCACTTTGTTGCAGCAATCATGAAGCCGCGTTCATGATTCGCATCAGGGTTTCAGCGCCAGCATCAAGCGCTGCTTTGAACTCCACATGAAAAGCACTTGCAGACAAAAACGTCTCATTCTGCGTTTGGTGGTAGTTAAGACTTGACGTGCTTCTGTGGTAATTAAAATGCACCTTACTTTGGCTAAAAAATACTTGATTTCTGTCACAAGTTAAATTTAGGCTTGTTTTGTATGTCAAATAGCATTAAGAGCTCCTTTCCCCATCACTTTATGACTGACACTGAATCACTGCTGTGTGTGTTTTTGGCGGACACATCGCAAATGTTCTGCCCTAGTCCCACCAGTGTTTATGCTGTTTTATGCTTTATTAACAGTAAATGCGTTAATCGCGATTAAGAATAATGTATACGTTAACTATATTCATTTTTCGCATACGTTAACGCCTTAATTTTGACAGTTCTAATAAAAAAATAATGCATAAAAAATGGAACGCAATTCATCATGCCCCCTGAACGTACGTCAATTATGTGAATTGCCACAATGATGTAAAGTATTTGGATTATCTACCATAAAATGGTATACTTCATATGCCATTGCCTGAACCTTGGATTTAGGATCGACCTCATTGGAATGACCTGCCGGTTGAACTGCGATGCACCTCATTGATCTCTGCCTGCATCACCTTGGTCTAATGAGATGGACTACACTCTTAAAATAGAATACATAGACTTTCAATTATTTGCCAACAAAAGCCTTCATCGGCCAACTAACAGAGGACAATGCATCTATGTGAACTTCTGCAGTTAATCCAGGATGAACTTCAAAGACATTAGTCATTAATCTTACAGTTCATTCAAAATCTTTTTTTTTTTTAAACACAGGCCCTTAACATTTACTTAGTTTACTTATTTTAAACCATGACCTGCACTACATATAAATAACTAATATTGGCATTATATTCATGATGTTAGCCAGAGGGGAACTGGCCCCCACAGTGAGCCTGGTTTCTCCCAAGGTTATTTTTCTCCATTAATCAACATCTTATGGAGTTTTGTGTTCCTTGCCACAGTCGACTTCGGCTTGCTCACTGGGGTTCTAAATACAATTATGATTTAATTATTTATTTTTATACACAATTTACAATCATATTTAATCAAATTACACAATGATGACTCTAAGACTTTATAGATATTACAGTTTCATTTTCTGTTAATGCATGATTTTCTGTAAAGATGCTTTGAAACGATGTGTGTTGTGAAAAGCGCTATACAAATTATATTTGCTATTTAAAAAATCGGTATCTCATGTAATAAATTCAATTAAAAACATTTTAATCTATTGACGGCCCTTATTTTTACACACTAATGCATAGTAACCCTTTTCTTCTTTTTTTTTTTTTTTTTTGGATAACTGGACAACACTGTGAAAACAATATAGCATACTACTGTTATAACCAGTATATTCATTGTTATATAATGCATTATGTTTTACATATTATTTTAAGAAATAGTACACAATACATTCTACACAGTAATCAGTACACTAGTATTTCATTCTGAACATTGTTAAAATGGGTCTTCACACATGGCATATTGAATGTCCTTCCATGGTCTTTCATTCCAGCTGTAGTTTGTCTGACTCTAGTTGGCATGTTTACGGAGCTGGTTTGCATGGTTGGCCCATTTTCAAGGTCATCTTCTCATGCGGTGTGTTCCCATGGGTTTTACGCTGCTAGACATTTTGACCCAGGAACTTTCGGCCTGTACAGATCACAAGCTGCAATATTTTAACCTTGTGTTCCAGGGAGATATAGAGTTGAAGTCAGAAGTTTACATACACTTAGGCTGAAGTCATTAAAACTCATTTTTTAACCACTCCACAGATTTCATATTAGCACACTATAGTTTTGGCAAGTCGTTTAGGACATCTACTTTGTGCATGACACAATACATTTTTCCAACAATTGTTTACAAAAAGATTGTTTCACTTTTAATTGACTATATCACAATTCCAGTGGGTCAGAAGTTTACATACACTAAGTTTACTGTGGAAGCCTCACCCTTTTTTCTCCAAACAAAACGATGGTCATTATGGCCAAACAGTTCAGTTTTTGTTTTATTAGACCAGAGGACATTTCTCCAAAAAGAAAGATCTTTGTTCCCATGTGCACTTGCAAACTGTAGTCTGGCTTTTTAATGGCGGTTTTGGAGCAGTGGCTTCTTCCTGGCTGAGCAGCCTTTCAGGTTATGTCGATATAGGACTCGTTTTACTGTGGATATAGATACTTGTCTACCTGTTTCCTCCAGCATCTTCACAAGGTCCTTTGCTGTTGTTCTGGGATTAATTTGCACTTTTCGCACCAAACTACATTCATCTCTAGGAGACAGAATGAGTCTCTTTCCTGAGCGGTATGATGGCTGCATGGTCCCATGGCGTTTATACTTGCGTACTGTTGTTTGTACAGATGAACGTGGTACCTTCAGGCATTTGGAAATTGCTCCCATGGATGAACCAGACTTGTGGAGGTCCACAATTTTTTTTTTCTGAGGTCTTGGCTGATTTCTTTTGATTTTCCCATGATGTCAAGCAAAGAGGCACTGAGTTTGAGGTTAGGCCTTAAAATACATCCACAGGTACACGTCCAGTTCAGTACACCTCCTATCAGAAGCTAATTGGCTAATTGTCTAAAGGCTTGACATCATTTTCTGGAATTTTCCAAGGTGCTTAAAGGCACAGTTAACTTAGTGTATGTAAATTTCGGACCCACTGGAATTGTGATATAGTCAATTAAAAGTGAAACAATCTGTCTGTAAACAATTGTTGGAAAAATTACTTGTGTCATGCACAAAGTAGATCTAAACGACTTTGCCAAAACTATAGTTTACTAATATTAAATCTGTGGAATGGTTAAAAAATGAGTTTTAATGACTTCAACCTAAGTGTATGTAAACTTCTGATTTCAACTGTACACTTGTTGTGCTGGTAAATTTTGGCTGACTTCGTTTTGAATGAAATAATCTGTTTTTATCTATCTGTGTTACAAAACAAGCATTTTTCAAAGGCATGTTATGGCTGCTTGTGCTGTGCTGTTTAATACAAAAAGTGCATTGACATCTGACTTTATCTCTGTTTCACAAGTGTAAATCCAACTGCATAAAGATTGTATCCTTTTACAGTTTTAAATTACAGCAGCATTTTAGCCTTGGGTTCTCAGATTGTTGTATGATATTGTATTATGCTACCAGCTCGATGCAAAACAATTCCAACTTGAAGCTTTGGTGACTTTTTACTTTGCAGACAGATTCTGTTTTGTATGTGGGTAGTTTGTATGACATGCAATTTCACATTTATTTATTTTATATTTTCATCATTTGGTTGGATGTTTGTTTGCAGTTTCAAGTTAAATTCCTCATGAACTGTGACAAACAGAAACATTAAAATTAACAATATCGATAGAAATAGTTGAAATATATAATATATAGTTGAGTCTCTTTTCAAGAATTATTTGTCATGAATTTACACATTGCCCTAAACATTTATACAAATTTCTATACTATTTTGTCACCAATAATTAAGTCCTTTGGAGTGAGTCATGAAATGTGTAAATTGGGTAGTAAAGAAAGAGAAATCACTTCTTTTGGAAATAAAGACATTTTAAAGAGAGTTTAAGCTCATACTATTATTTACATTTTCAATGTTTATGAGCTACTTTGTGTTCATTACTCCTTTCGGTGCAATGCCTTCATAAAATGGAAAGAGAGATTCTTAGCATTAATAAGCATAAAATAAGTAAAATCTTTACTTATTTGTGTGAATTCTGCTTGCTTTTAGGGAGTCTTGACTGCTTTAAACAGCATTGACCTTATTAATTGAGAGACAGGGGAAATTTGTACTTTTAAAAATGAAAGGGATTGTTCACCCAAAAAATTAAAATTCTCATTATTTATCCTCATGCCATCCCAGATCTGTATGACTTTCTTTCTTCTGCTGAACACAAACAAAGGTTTTTAGAAGAATATCTCAGCACTATAGGTCCATACAATGCAAGTGAATAGTGACCAGAACTTTGAAGGTCCAAAAAGCATGTAAAGGCAGCATAAAAGTAATCCATATGACTCTAGTGGTTAAATCCATGTCTTCAGAAGTGATATGATGGGTGTAGGTGAGAAATAGATCAATATTTAAGTCCTTTTTTACTATAAATCTCCACTTTTACTTCCACACTCTTCTTCTTTTGTGTTTGTCGATTCACATTCTTCATGCGTATCACCACCTACTGGGCAGGGAGGAGAATTTAGAGTAAAAAAGGACTTGAATATTGATCTGTTTCTCACCCACACCTATCATATTGCTTCTGAAGATATGGATTTAACCACTGGTTTCAGATGGATTACTTTTATGCTGTCTTTATGTGCTTTTTGGAGCTTCAAAGTTCTGGCCACCATTCACTTGCACTTGGACCTAAAAGAGCAGAGATATTTTTCTAAAAATCTTCATTTGTGTTCTGTAGAAGAAAGAAAGTCATACACATCTGGGATACCATGAGGTTGAGTAAATGATGAGAGAATTTTCATTTTTGGGTGAACTATCCCTTTAATTTGCCGAACCACAGGACCATTTACAATGAGCTAGTAATGAAAATGGTGATCTGTAACAGTATCTAAAATATACACTTTCCCTCATAAAGATTTATAAAAAGATTCAAGATTTTTAACCTAAAATCTTGATGTTAGGTAAAAAAAAGTTCATGTCCATGTTGTCGTCAAACAGTGTTTTTATTTTTCCCCGTAGGTGAGCTCTCCTTGCGGAAGGTCTCACCTGCTGTGCTTGATTTCAACAGCTCGAAAAAATGCGATGGCAAGAGCAGCAACATTCAGAGCAGCATCACCTTTCAGTGCGGCAAAACAATGGTAAGCTTTCTCCAGTCAGAGATACCCGAGGACAGACTGTGGCATTTGCAAGGCTGTTTGTTTCCTTCCCGCCTCTTGCTCAGCAAGCAGAAACAGCATAGATTGAAAACTAGTAAAAAATTGAGACAAATCAATAGTTGGTGTGGCTGAAGCTGCCCACTTCCTTTCCAAGTGAAAGAGTAGAAGTTTCTGTTTATACTCATATTTGGTTTTGATAGATGTATGAAGGACTTTTGCTTAAGGGGCGGTCACACTGCACTTCACACTACATTCACTCCCATTCGAACACAGGAGACCGGAAACGCAAGCTCATGCAAAGAAATGTCTTACTATGCTGCGTATCGAAAGTTCAAGTCTGGCGAACTCTGAACTGTGAATCCATATGACGAGAAGATGCGTGACCAATAGAAAATCGAAACTTCACAGACTGACCTCTTGGGTCAATTTAAATAATACATGTTTTAAAGCTGCGTGTTTTAATATAGTTTAACAATATGAATATAATATTATTTGTTATTTGTGATGTATTATTTACTTACAGCAGAAGCCCTCGTGTGACATCCTATCCTGGTCTGTCATTTGTGTGCTTAAAGCCTAGTGTGCCCACTTCACACTTTTTAAACCACATGACATACGGTAAAGGCAGGCCAAAGTGTTAATGGATAGATTAGTCACACTTTAAAAGGTCATCAAAAATAAAGCGTATAGCTGTATAGCCAGAATACACAGCTTGGGATAACAAAAGTTTTCTCCTCTCAAGTTGATAAGCCTTTTTATTTTGCTATCCTAAGTATGCATGATCATATGGTTAATTACATTTTATTGTATGCATTGATGAAACAGTTCTCTAATTTTAACACCAGCTATGTGTGTAAGCCACAGAAATACAGGAAATTGAGAGTTTTAGATTGCTAAAATAAAATCATTTAAGAAAATTGTGCTTGCTTGAGAATATACCTATTTTATGTTTGTAACCCCAAGTTTGCATGCCAGTTTTGATTATGTTAGCACACCATTAATGATCTGCTTTGTTTTTTGTTTTTAACAAAAGGGCACACCAGAGTTTGTCACTGTCTCTGAGTGTGTACATTATTTTGAATGGAGGACGTACGCTGCCTGCAGAAGAGAGAAATTCAAACCGCATAAAGAGGTGAGTGAAGCTGACGAGACTATGACATTTCAGTCTGAGCATGGAGGAGGGGGCAAGTGTGAATGTATGTGAGTTGTTCTGAGTGTGATAAAGACAAATTATGAACTCCTCTTTAACAACATGTTTTGACAGTGTGACCTTCTAAATAGACAGCTGAATAATGCATAATCTGCAGAATTAGTATGAATATGCATACAGAGGAAGTCTGATTTGAACCATTTATAACTTATGTACTGTAATGGACAAAAGTTGTAAATGAGCAATTTAGAGCAATTAAGCACATTTTTAATGATCTAGATATGCTCATTAGTATAATATTTGTCCATTTATCAAATTTTCTAATGCTTTTTTAAGCATGAATTTATTTCTATTTAATGGTTTTTTTTATCGACCGATATGGGTTTTTCAATGGCCGATGCCCAAACCAGTATCTAGAGAGCAGGAAGGCGGACGACCGACATAAATGCTGATGAACGTAATACAGTTTAACAACAGCAAATCACAAAATGTCCAAAGTGAAACAAACACTTTATGCAATATTTACTCAAATTTGCGTAAACTGAAAATAAAAAAAATTGAAAAAGAAAGTTTTGACTATCCATTGACAAATCTATTGGTGCATTTTGGAACTGACACAAGGGAAAGTAAATTGACCAAGCGTTCACCGTTATCGGCCGATGTCGATAATTGCAAAATGGCCAAATATCGGCCGATTAATTGGCCTGACCGATATATCGATCTTTTACTAATATTTGTTATTTATTTTGTTTGATAGTTCAGAGTAGAGGTCGACCAACAGTGGATTTTGCTGAAATCGATAAGGTGGTGCGAAAGGCAGATAACCGATTAATCAGCTGATGGTTTTTAAAATTGATTTTTCTCCCCAATTTGGCATGCCTAATTTCCAGTGCGTTCAAGGTCCTCGTGGTGGCGTAGTGACTCTCCTCAATCTGGGTGGCAGAGGATGAATCTCAGTTGCCTCCGCATCTGAGACAGTCAATCCACACATCTTATCACGTGGCTTGTTGAGCGTTACCGCGGAGACGTAGCGCGTGTGGAGGCTTCACCCTTTTCTCCGCGGCATCCACGCACAATTCACCACACACCCACCCGTGAACGAGAACCACGTTATAGTGACCACGAGGAGGTTACCCCATATGACTCTACCCTCCCTAGCAACCGGGCCAATTGGTTGATTAGGAAGCCTGACTGGAGTCACTCAGCACACCCTGGATTCAATCTTGCGACTCCAGGTGTGGTAGTCAGCGTCTTTACTTGATGAGCTACCCAGCCCTCCTTAAAATGGATTTATAAAATTAAAAATTATTCTTTCTTTACTATGGCTGGCAAAGACAAAGAGTCCAAAATGAACCAAGAATAATAACCAGAAAAAAATTAAGATTTGGTGCATAACGTGGGACTTTTAAATATAAAAAAGCATAAACACACGGTGGATATTTATTTTGAAATGATGAAAAAATAATTAAAAAGCAACTACAGTATCTGCACCAATTATCTGGTAGAACCAATATATCGTTCTACCTCTAGTTCAGACTAGGGATGTGCGAGACTAGTCGACTAAACGGTTCTGATGCTGCTAGTCAACACTGGAATTACTAGTCTGTTAATATTTCCCCCAATTAAACTGTTCAACATTTTTACACATTTACATTTGGCTTTATATTTTTACAGAGGCTGCACTTAAATTCATAATAGTCATATCAATGTTACACATTTTAAATATAATTAATAATACAAGTATTATTTAAAAAAGAGGATATCTGGAGCAGATACAAAGTTTCATTTCACCTCAGGCTGCGCGTGCTTCTTCCCTCTCTCACTCGTGGTGCGTGCAGGAAAATGTAATCTCGCTAGACCAGCAAACTCAGCAAAGTAGTTATGAAATCACTTCGGTGGTGGTGTGGAAATTGGATTTCCAAACAACTGAAAGTCCCTATGGATGTTTTCACATTTAAATCTCTGCATGCTTGTACGTTATTTTTCCGCTGTGCAGACTTTTTCAAGCGCAGGATAGCCGTCTCAGGTGAGTCAAGTCCCGTCTTTCACCGGACCATGTCGACGTGTTAATTTTGCTTCTCAAAAAATGTATGCTTTTGAGTAAGTAGCCTCGAAAATGACTATTATTTTCAACGAGGTGCCGGCTGCTTAACGGGTTAAACTATCTTTTATTCTGTGTGCACGTCATGTTTAGAATACATTAGGTTTATTGTAGGCTACATCACAGGCCTATTTCTTCTATCCTATGGCTGCTTTATTTATTTATTTTTTTATACATTGTAACTGTTATTGGTTAACGTTCTTTACCGAACAGCTGTCATGTTAGATCAATGGCTAATGCACGACTGCACGTCGTGAAATACGCGCAACTTTTCAGCACATTTGTTTTCTCTCGTAGATTTGGCTTAGTCTACCTGCTAATTATTTTCAACAATGTCCTGACTGTTTTAATATGTTAAGTAATTTTTACGTGGTGAAATCCGTTTAGAACATGCTGGGTTGCTCCTTTGATCCTGCACTATTCATTCAATTGTTTTCAATAAATATGTCTGTTAAATATTGATTCAGTGAGTGCGTGTCATGTTCTATATTTAATGTACAATGATCATAATGCAAGGTGAGCACGTTGTAGATAAATGCCCATTTTCAGTGGAATTTAGCTTCGGATTTGGAATAGATTAAGTATTTTAAATGGGTCGCATAAATTTTTTTTTGTTTGTTTGTTTTTTACTGTTTTCTGAAGGTTGATTTCTTTTTAGACTAGTCCACATTTAAACATCAGTGAAGTTAGTCGTTCAGCACATCCCTAGTTGAGACTCAATTCCAAATGGATGACTCGCGTTTGAAACTGTTGTAGAATGACTATAAACGTGCACTTGTTCAACCCACACATTCTATATTAAAGGAATATTCTGGGGCTACATACAAGTCAACCTCAATCTACAGCATTTGAGGCATGATGTTAAGTACCACAGATATTAATGTTGACTTGTCCCACCTTTTCTTAAATAAAAATAAAAATAAAAATAATCTAGGTTACAGTATGGCACTTACAATAGAAGTGAATGGGGCCAATTCATAAACGTAAAAAAATACTCACTGTTTTAAAAGTATAGCCACATGACGTAAACAATATGTGTGTTAATAATTTTAGTGTTTGAAAAGTGTGTACTTTTCCGTGTAAAGTTAGACACAATTTTACAACTTCATTGCCATGACGAAGCAACACCAGTAAACTGTAAAACCCTAAAATGACTATAAAATGACAGTTTATTTATTTATTTATTTATTTTTTCCTTTTTCCCCAATTTGGAATGCCCAATTCCCAATGTGCTTTTTAAGTCCTCGTGGTCGCGTAGTGATTCGCCTCAGTCCGGGTGGTGGAGGACGAATCCCGGTTGCCTCCGCGTCTGAGACCATCAACCCGCGCATCTTATCACGTGGCTTGTTGAGCGCGTTGACACAGAGACATAGCGCATGAGGAGGCTTCACGCCATCCACCACGGCAACCACGCTCAACTAACCACGCTCAACTCACCACGTGCCCCACCGAGAACGCACCACATTATAGCAACCACGAGGAGTTTACCCCATGTGACTCTACCCTCCCTAGCAACCGGGCCAATTTGGTTGCTTAGGAGACCTGGCTGGAGACACTCAGCACGCCCTGGGATTCGAACTAGCGAGCTAGCAAACTCCAGGGGTGGTAGCCAGCGTATTTTACCACTGAGCTACCCAGGCCCCCTATAAAACGACAGTTTAAACATTTTTACAGCTGAAATAATACACAAGTTTTAACAGAAGAATTAATATTAGTGCGTTTATAAAATTGTAAGCTTCACATTTCTGCCTTTTTAATGCTCTAAAAATTGTCCCCATTCACATCCATTTTAAGTGCCTCACTGTAACATCCATTTTTGCTTTTTTTTAAAGAAAAGGAGGGATGAGTCGAAATACATTTTTGTGGTAAAAAATATTATGTCACAAATGCTGTCGATTGAGCTTAACTTGTATTGAACCCGGAATATTCCTTTAATTAGCCAAGTTTCCATGTTGTTTGGCAACTGCAAACAGCCCTCAATTAGGATATTGATCTACTTAATGGAAGAATTGTTTTTTCTGATAATTATTAATAATAAATATAAATGTTTATTGAACATTGGTGTAGTGCGTTACAGTGATTTTACCACAGGTAAGGGGTGTTAGGCACAACACGAAGCTGAGTAAATTACTGCAATGCTCTTCCTTTCATGGCTTATTACTTTAAGAACATAATTTAGTTTTTGTGTTTTCTCTTTTTAAAGGTCCCCTGCTATGTCTTTGACACGGATGGAAAGAAACACGACCTCAACCCGTTGATTAAACTCACAGATGGTTACCTGGTCGATGACCCAGATGACGACATTGATTTCTACATAAATATATGCAGAAGTCTAAGTGAGTTTTTACATTTAAAAATCATTTATGCATAGCAAAGTTAGGACACAGTATTGTACATCTTCCAGTGGCCTGCACTTGCATACACCTTACATATTTGCTTAATAGATGCATTGTCAAGCAAAGCGATCTGGAAAGTGTCTGAGCAGGTTCTTATTTAAATTAAACAAACAAAACATCTGAAAGTGCAGTGTGTGGTTCACATGTACAAATAACTTATTTTCTGTTGTCCATATTCTTTTTTAAAACCCATTTGATGTAAACTTCTCGGTCTAGATCGAGCCGGAAGTCTCTGTCCCGAGGGATCTGCTGCCTGTCTCACCTCCAGCAAAGATTCCTTTGACATGGGTCAGCCTGTCAGCCAGCTGGAGTTGCTCTCCAATGACAAGTATGTGCTAATGTAATTGCTAATTTGTTAAAGAGATAATTCTTTTACTCAACCTCATGTCTTTCCAAACTCGTATGACTTTCTTTTCTTCTGTGGAACACAGAACATAGGATAGCCTGGCAGCGCTTTTCCATATAATGGAAGTAAATGGGGACTGGGGCTTGAAGTCAATGATGTCAAATGCCATTTTTTCTTGGGTGTCTCATGACAAAACATCATTGACTTCAAACCTGATGAGATGTGTCTAATGGCACCATATTTGAATGGGAATTTTCATGAGTAACGACTTAAATTTTGTCTGTACCACACACAAAGCTATCATATGACTTCAGAACACTAGAAATGTAGTGAATGATTGTATGGTCTAGGATTATGATACATTTATGATGCTTCTTTGTCATTTTGGAGTTGGGGACAGCCCCAGTTCCCTTCAATTTCATTATATTATAAGAGCAGCTAGGATATTCTTTCAAATTCCCCTTTTGTTATCCATGGAAATTCAAATAGTGAGCTAAGCAAATTATGACAGAATTTTAATTTATGGTCAGCAGTTCCTTAGGCACTTATCAGATGCTTCTATCTAAAGCTAAAGGGGGACTTGCAGTAACCTGTTAATGTCTTTCTCAAGGGCTTAATGGAGATAGATGGAGAGTTTGGAGTGGTTCATAAATTGCCCCATGCCAACCTATAAAATGTTTTTCCTAGCCCAGAGATCTAACTGTGCCTTTGTTTTCTGCTGTCTTTTAGACTGAAGCTGCGGTATGAAGGAGTCAAAGAAATCCCAGAATTCTGTGATGGTCACAGTCCAGCAGTGACAATTACATTCATTTGTCCCTCTACAAGACAAACGGTAAAAGGACACCTACTCCTTCAATCATTGTTAATCTTGTCAACGAAATCACTGGCAAAAACATTAGTTGACAAATGGTTTTTTGATTTCGTCAACGATAACAAATACAAGATGAAAGACATGTCGTGACAATAATGAAATGATTTTAAAGCTGATGTAACTTTTTAGGTACAAAATACATTCTTCTATCCCAGCTTAATATGCAAAGACAGCCATAAGTAAGCCATTCATAGGTTAATATTTTTGAAAACTATAAACACTGTGTCTCTCTTTGTGTTGCGAAACCAGTCTCAAGAGAGACAATAACATTGACTCGACCAATAGAGTGAGTTGGGGACGGGACTGCAAAGCTTAAAAGATTATTAAAACTGTAGCACTGCCTATTTCCATCATTTAAATCTGCTCTGACATCACACCGCAGGAAACCCCGCTTCTGGGTTCTTTCGAGCAGCAGATTTCAATGGTGGAAATAGGCAGCGCTGCAGTTTTAATAATAGTTTAAGCTTTATAGAATATTATAATGTTTATGTTAATACAAGTTATTATAAAGGAATATCTATGGTTTACAGTGAAAAAATCATGTGGGTTCTTTTCTGAAATATCGGCAAACAAGTTTAAACTTGGTTCAGTGAGCCTGTGTGATTATGTCGGACATGTAACAGGTTGATGAATACACATCCTTACATATTTAACACACTTCTAAAGCCTAAGAATTTGAGTACTTAGAAATTAAAACTATCACCAGACATACAGTATGTGTCTTAACTGCTTAAATTGTTAACCCATATACAATAAATAATATTTTACTTCAATATGATCATATTCCATA
This sequence comes from Myxocyprinus asiaticus, assembly GCF_019703515.2. NCBI lineage: Eukaryota > Metazoa > Chordata > Actinopteri > Cypriniformes > Catostomidae > Myxocyprinus > Myxocyprinus asiaticus. The sequence goes on from NC_059362.1 coordinate 40,469,141, forward strand.
TCCAAACTTTTTCGATTGAACAATATTATTTATTGCATTCAAAAAAAATGCAAAGACACCATTTTAGCACTATGACATTATTTTTATTCGCTTATCCTTTCACAAACTTTAGCCGATGCGCTGTGATGGTTGAGACATGTCCCATTCCTCCCTTTATATCGTATATGGTGGCCTTGATGATATAAGATCAACCTTAGATCATATTTGACCTCATATCTGTCACACCGAAAACAATTTGGATATTAAAAACAGTCGTTTGTGCGATTTCTTCGTTAAAAAAAAAAAAAGTTAATATCCACCAACAGCTGCTGCAGGTCAGTTGTGTCTAAATAGATCAGATGTGATAGCAATGACGGTGACCCATGAAATATCATTAGTTTTTCCTGATGCAACGATCTGGTAGAAATGTAAAGAAGCCCTAATCTACAGTAATCTGTGGGAAACGGGGTGTTTCAACCACACAAACAGCACTTTTTGGGCAGTTGTAGCACAATTTGAGCGAAGTGCCTATAGACGGCGGTTCTTTTTTGAGCTACCAGAAGAACCCGGAAGTGGCGGGACTGAGCGTTTGTTTGTAAACAGTAACATCATCTATTCATTGTACTATTATTTCAAGAGCTAGGGTTTTCACAAGGACAGTGGTACTGTTTTTTTTGTATGTAACCTATCTTTTATTTGTTTGATACATGTTAAACATTTCTAAATGTTTGAATATTTGGTTAAAGTTTGGTCTGTTATAGTTTTTTTGCACATTCTCATCTAAAAGACATTATTTTTGTTGACTAAAATTATATGCCATTTTAGTCAGAGTTAAACTGACTAAAATGAATAAATATGACATGATGAATAATTGACAAATTTTAAAGGACATTTTTGTCAGAAGACTAAAACTATGACTAAAACAAAAATCTTTGTAAAAATTAACACTTGTCATAATATAGAGAGCCTGAGGCCATGAGGCACTGGCCATGTCTTTCTATTAGGTGTCACTTTTGCATGGTTTAATGGTTCCTCAGGGCAGTAACCCAAAGATGATAAGCAACTCAAACTGTCGTTATGAGATCGAGTGGGTGACGGAGTATGCCTGTCACAGAGACTACCTGGAGAGCCACGAGTGCAAACTGACCAGCGCTCAGCACGACATCACCATTGACCTCACTCACCTGACACACGGACGTGAGTCACTCTCTGTTAGTGTTGATGGAGCACAATTACAGATTGTGTAATTTGCATGTTTAACATAACAGAGTTTGGCAACCTGCTTGATGGTTGGGATTAAATTATGAATGAAGGAGAGATTGACTCGTTATGGTGTTCAATGAGATGTTTAGCTGAATAAATCACTTACAAAAAAGTAATGTGGCAGCATTATGGTACAGTGATAATATCAGATGGTCATGCCATCATATTTTTATATGTACTGTAAAATGGGCTGAATGATTACCATATTGACAGTAGTATTTACTGTACATGGTACTCCAAGTGACACCATAAAAATACCATGGTACTACCATGGTACATGTTCTAAAAAACATAGTATTGCAATGTTCACAAAACAAACAATATCCAAAAAACCATAGTATTACCATAGAACAATGTCCAAAGACCATGATATTCCCATTGTAAAAAAACCCTGGTATAGTTATGGTACATGTCAAAAACAAAACAAAACATGGTATTAGCATGTTATTATGTTCACAAAACAACTCATGTCCAAAATAGCATGGTATTACTGTGGAACATTGTCCAAAGGCCATCAGATTCCCATTGTACATGTACAAAAACATATTACTTTGGTACCATACCCCAAAAAAACGGATATTGTTATGGAATATGTCCAAAAAAACATGGTATTTTTATGGTGAATGTTCCAAAATCATGATAGTACCATGAAATAGTGTTTGTTTTTCCCACTGAATGCAAAGAACAAGAACAAGTAGAGTAAAAGTCACCAACATGCTGTAAACACAGTAGAACAGTAAAGGAATAGTTCACACAAAAATGAAATATTTCTCATCATTTACTCACCCTAATGCATTCCTAGATGTGTATGACTGACTTTCTTCTTCAGAACACAAACAAAGATTTTTAGAAGAATATCTCTGCTCTGTAGACCCATACAATGCAAGTGAACAGGGTCCAAAATTTAAAGCTCCAAAATGTACTTAAAGGCAGCATAAAAGTAATCCATACGACTCCAGTAGTTAAACCAATTTCTTCAGAAGCAGTTTGTTAGGTGTGGTGAGAAACAGATAAATATTTAAGTCCTTTATTTACTATAAATTCTCCTCCCTGCCCAGTAGGTGGTGATATGCACGACAAATGTGAATCAAAACAAAAGGTGAAGTCTTACAAGAGTAGAGCGCTTAGAAGAGCTTTATTAAAATGGAGGTTTATAGGACTTAAAGGTGCACTCAGTAATTCTAACTCAATACACTTTTTGTCAAATTCTGCAAATATCTCCTCACAGTTTGCTAGCTGTCCGTTCTGTGGGTGGGCTGAAAAAAAAATCTAGTGTTTGTACACAGCCCTAGCTCTGTAAATGGGACAAAAACAAAGTGGAACAGACCGATCCACACAACACTACTCCAGCCAATCAGCATCAGGGTGTGGTTCTTGCACGTGCACAGGATGGGGGGTGGGGGCAGGGGGTGAGAGGGAAAGTCATTAGAAGAGCGACGGCAAATCTGGCTGATGCAAACTTTCTAAACTCCATGGAGGACAAATGGCTGAGAAACAGACAAAGAGAAAAGGTCAGACAAATATAAACTAAAAAAGAAGGATTATTAAGTCGAGGGCTAGGAGCCGCATCAACATCGGAGAGGCTTTTCAGCGGTGGAGAGACCTCCGAGATGTAAAAGGCTTGAAGATGGATGCAGAAGTTGCTCTTTTTCTTCTTGATAGGTGGGTAACATAAATTTAGCTATGTTTCACAGAACCCTTATATGCTGTTGTTGTGATGTTAGATTTAGTAGCAGGACAGTTGTGAGTGTCTGGAGCTGGTGTACGTAAAACCGTCTCGCGTGCATTAATTTGGGGGGCGGAGCTTCCAAAGGAGCACTGAAGGGAGGGGTGTGTTTGTTTTGGCAGTTCGAGTTCGAATATCAACAGTGTTTCTCAGGAATTGCTGAGTGCAATTTTAAATATTAGGTTTAAAAAGGATTTAACTATCGCTTCTGAAGACATGTATTTAACCACTGGATTTGTGTGGATTACTTTTATGCTGCCTTTAAATGCTTTATGAGCTTCAAAGTTTTGGACCCTGTTGACTCGCATTGTATGGACCAACAGAGCTGAAATATTCAAAAAAATCTTCATTTGTGTTCAGCAGAAAAAAGAAAGTCATGCACATCTAGAATGGCATGAGGGTGAGTAAATGATGAGAGAATTTAAATTTTTGGGTGAACTTTCCTTTGATTAAATCATGGCAGATTGTTACCAGAAATGTATATTAAAAAAAGACTCTCCTTCAGAGTTCAGTTAGCAATGATTTGCATAGTTAGCATAATTGAAATAGAATTTTGCATGATATTTCTTTAACTTTTGCAGCTGCAGAAAGACCATATATGGTTGACGCCAAAAACGGCAATGACACCTATGCGTTCTATATGAATGTGTGCGGTGAGACCAGTGGTGGTAGTTGTGATGATGTCAAGGGTTACGTATCCGCCTGCCAAGTCAAAGACACTGGCGATGTGAAGAAGATTGCTGGCAGATTTCAGAACCAAACACTGAGGTAAACCCCAGAATTTATTTTTTATCTGTAATGGAAAAATAAATTATTTTTGAAATTCTGATTGGTAAGGTTAGAGGTACAGTACAGAAATGACACACATTATTTACTACACACTATAAGAAAAATCTTTGCTTCCCTTTTGTTTAGGTATTCTGATGGGGATCTCACACTGATCTACCCAGACGGCAGCAGATGCAGTACTGGATTTAAGCGCATGACCATCATTAACTTTGAGTGCAACTCAACCGCTGGTGAGTGATACAATGACCCGTAGTGACTCAGGAAGTCAAGTGCTGATGAGAACACAGGGTCAAACCCTGTTTGAGGAAGTTTGACTGGATGAGAACCAAGAGGAAGGAACTGCCACGGCTTGGAGACATAGACGCCGTCAAGTCAGAAGTTTGGTAGATGTTTTCTGAATTTATTTCACTTGTACTTAAACCTTTTTTTTTTCATTTTCAGGGAATGGCCAGCCCGTGTTCACAGGAGAGTCTGACTGCACATATTACTTTGACTGGGAAACGGCATATGCTTGTGTTAAAGAGAAAGAAGATCTGCTGTGTCGAGTCACAGACCACAAAAAGCGCTATGATCTCTCACCCCTAACACGCTTCCCAGGTAGTGATGGGCACGAGTGCTTGTGTAATGGAAAGTAACATCAGCGATCACGAAAACATGATAATTGTGTGGTTTGATGTTCCTTTTCTTTTTTTACTTCAGAACGTTCCAAAGTTGTTTTGACTTAACAATCCTGTGTCGATATGTTATATTGCCATTTTTCACATTACATAGATTGATCATAGAAAACATAGATTCTTCACACATTTTATTTTCAAACAAGGAATCATTGCAAAGAATGCCCAAGAGCTTCCTCATTCCTTTTGGTAATCCAATCAAATAATGATGAAAGAGTGCATGCTAACTCACAATCACACAAAATCTGCACTTCTTACTCTAAAATATCCCCAAAAAGCGATTCTATCACCATCTGAAGTGACTAATTGTGCTTGTTTCTTAGAATCAGACGGATCTCATAATTGGGAGGCTGTTGACGGCAAGGCAGCTGATAAGAAGAGATTTTATGTCAACATTTGTCATAAAATCATCCAGGAGGGAGCGGCCCTCTCTTGTCCGGAGGATTCAGCTATATGTGCAGTGGGTCAGTACATCATTTATGACTTTCGGTTGGATGAATACAGTGAAGTAAAAGTCTGAGACCTCTTTGGAAAATCTGGGATTTCAAATGTAATTAAAAACCTGTTAATAAATTGAAACTGACATTTTCATAATCAGTATTTTTGTCTTGTTGTACAGTAACATCTAAACAAAATTAAGCATTAATTGCATAAGATGCTAACATACTGTATAAGATTTAAGGTTTTTATTACCACATTGGTAAATAGTTTTGTTTCTTGTATTAAGCATTAATCTAACCAAATTTTGAGAACCAGACTATTCTTTCAATGGGGTAATAGAAAAGTGTGTATTTTAAGATAGGTTCTCTGAAAAAAAGTCTTAAAGGAATAGTTCACCCAAATATGAAAATTCTCTCATCATTTAATCACCCTCACGCCATCCCAGATGTGTATGACTGACTTTCTTCTGCTGAGCACAAACGATTTTTAGAAGAATTTCTCAGCTCTGTTGGTCCATACAATGTAAGTTAATGGGTACCAAAATTTGAAGCAATACGATAAGTGTGGGTGAGAAACAGATCAATATTTGAGTCCTTTTTTACTACAAATCTCCACTTTCACTTTCACATTCTTCTTTTGTTTTTGGCGATTCAAATTCTTCGTGCATATCGCCACCTACTGGGCAGGGAAGAGAATTTATAGTGAAAAAAAAGACTTAAATATAGACCCACAACTATCATATCTTGCTTCTGAAGACATGGATTTAACCACTGGAGTCTTATGGATTACTTTTATGCTGCATGCATGTGCTTTTTGGAGCTTCAACATTTTGGTGCCCATTCACTTGCATTGTATGGACCAACAGAGCTGAGAAATTCTTCTAAAGATCTTCATTTGTGTTCAGCAGAAAAAGTCATACACATCTGGGATGGCTTGAGGGTGAATAAATGATGAGAGAATTTTCATTTTTGGCTGAATTTTCCCTTTAATATCTTTTGCAGTTTTGCCTCTCAGATACATTTATTTTGTGAATGTTTAGATGTTTTAACTAGAAAACAAGACAAACATTTTGAAATCACTCAAATTGTTATGCTGATAATATTATTTGTAATAAAAAATATACAGTTTTAAATAGGAAAAATGCTAAATAGAAGCATTTTCACTAGTGGTCTCAGATTGTTGGACCCCATTTTATATATTTTTCAGTTCTTATCTTATTCGGGACTTTTAATACTAACCCAAATTCTCCTCTCCTAGTAAATGGAAAACCAATGAGTTTGGGCAAATTCCTCACTTCTCCACAAAAAGCGGCCGAAGGCGATGACATCCGACTCGTATACACTGATGGAGATGCATGCTGGGAGAACATGAAGGTTCAGACCATCATCACTCTAAAGTGTAAGCCTGGAGACGTCGAGAGTGCTCCGATCTTGAGAGGCGTCTCCAGTGACGGCTGCATATATGAGTTTGAATGGCTCACCGCTTTTGCCTGTGTCCTCTCCAAAACGGAAGGGGACGACTGCAAGGTAGAAGATCCTCAAGCAGGTACAGAGCTATGGATTATCAAGCATCTGTTCTGTAAAATTGCCTGCTTTAATATTGTGGGGTGTTGTGGCCTAGTGGTTTGAGATCTGGGCATTTAACCGTAAGGTTGTGGTTTTGAGCTATACAAGGGGTGATCCATGATATATTAACATTGTGGATATGAGCAAGGCAATTAATAAGTGTCCAGTTAGTTGCTTTGGTTAAATGTATCTACTGCATGACTACTTAATGCTAAATGACTACTTGCTAAATTTACAGTGACACTAGGCTTTAAGCATGCATAATTACTTGGAACCCCTCAATGAATAGCAGCAACAGGATATGATATCATGCTCCAGGGTTTCTGTTTTTAATAAATCACAAATAATAAAACATTAAAAATATGAAAATAACTATTTTAGGATCTAGCCATCAACTTGTCATTTTTCCGCAACACTGCAAACTATTTGCTGCTCTGAAGTTTGAAGGTTTCCAAGATTTGCAAGTCAGAGATCACCAAACGTGAACTTTGTTCATAGTTGTTTTTTTGTTTTTGTTTGTTTTTTCAAGAGCTTCCTCTCAGTAATCCAATTTCTTTTCAGGGATTTCTTTTGATTTGTCCCCCTTACGGAAACCTAACGGAGGCTACTATAACATGTCTAGTGGAGGGTATGATTACTTCATTAACGTATGTGGCAACATTAAAGCCGCAAAGTGTCCGGATACTGCAGGGGCATGTCAAGTTGACCAGAGGCAAGTCCACTCTCTTTCACATTTCTGTTTAACAGTCTCTTGTGACAAGTAAAAAGTGCAGTATTACCAGTGGTTAAAATGCTTCATTTTAGCATGCTTATAGTTTAATAAAAATAAAAGTTATATTATCAGCATAAAACATGAGTAAAAAGTTGAAAATGAAACAAGAATGTAAGAATAGCTCTGTATTTTGTATGACTCCCTTTTGCTTTAATGACAGCATGCACTCCACTCCACAAGATGCTCAGATCTGCACACAACCTGATTTTTATGATGTGTCTTATTCATTTAACATCATAATATTTCTTTTTCAATTTTTCAAAATCCTAAAATGTTCTGTTTATTTCCAGGTTTAAAGTAGATTTTGAATCACAGATTTTCAATGTGGTGTAAGAATCTTTGCGACTTTTACGTTTTTTCAAGGGAAAGTTCACCCAAAAATGAAAATTCTGTCATTATGACCTTGTATCATCCGTTAAACACAAAAGTAGATGTTCAGTCACCATTTATTGCATCTTATTCCCGTGCAATGTAAGTGAATGGTGACTGAGGATTTCATTCTGTCTAACATGTTCTGGTGGGTTCCACAAAAGGAAAAAATCATATGGGTTTGCAACAACATTTTTGGGTGAACTGTTCCTTTAACTTCTGGTGCCAATTTTGTTTTCTCTGCATCTCTGTAGTGGCACAAGTTCTTGGAATCTCGGGGAGTATAACTCCAGACTTTCTTACTATGACGGCATGATCCAGCTGACGTACAGAAACGGCTCGCAGTACAACAACCAGCAGCACACGCAGCGTTCCACACACATTTCCTTCCTCTGCGACAGAGAGGCCGGGCCAGGCAAACCAGAGTTTCAGGTATCACACCTGCTTCTTTATTGTGTTTGTGCTGACTGTGTACACATAAGTGAATAATTTTAGCCTCACCTCAAGTAATGCTATTCCAGCTTAAAGGGCTCATGTATTAAGCGTTTTTGTTGTAATTTGAAAGCGATAGTTTACCCAAAAATAAAAAATGTCGACAATAAAAAATTGTCTACAAAAATGTAAATTGTCGAATAGTCATTTGATCTCATTTAACATAACGTTAATGCAGCTCGCACCTGATTGAGGAGAGGAACAAAACACAGAAGAGGCAGGGTTTTTTTTTTTTTTGTGAGTTAAAGATGGATCGAAGTGAACAAAAAGGTGAGAGAGTGTAGTCTTAGCCCAATATACAATGCAAAAAATAAATTATTATTTTTTATTGCTATGTCTTTTTGGTTTGTTTTCCAATATAAATATCTAAAACTCCTTACATACATTTACTTTAGCAGCTATAATGCAGAAGAAAAAAATTGTTATCAGAGAATGTTGAATATAATATTTAATATATATTTAATATTTTTAAATATCTAAAAATCCTTAAAACAGATACATTTACTTAAGAAGCAACATATAAGATATTTAGACTTGCTTTCAGAGAACATATATTGAATATAAGTATATATACACTTCTATTCAAGATAGTCTAAATATCTTATATTTTGCTATAATATGTGATTTTTAGATCATTTTAAATGGAAAACAAGACAGAAACACTAACAATAGGAATTTTTACAGTGAAGTTTTAACGAATTAAACTTAAGTATTTTTTTCCTTGTAATTCAGTGAATGTCATTTAGTGGTATTTTTAAAAGATGATTTTGTCCTCTTTATTGTTAGTAAGCACATTTTAATACAACTTAAGTTGAGGCACAAACTGAATAGTCGGTTAAAGGCTAACGATTAATCATTGCAATAATCACCTAAATAGTCGAATAATCGTTCTAATAATCATTAGATTAGTCGATTATCAAAATAATCTTTAGTTGCAGCCCTAGTTTGGAACAACATGAGGGTCAGTAAATGATGATAGAATTTTCATTTTTGGGTGAACTGTCTTTAACTCTAGATTTCAAACCAAAAATGTCCTTCATTTATAAACTTTCTTTCTGTAGGATGAGGATGACTACACTTACAACTTCAAGTGGTACACATCCTACGCCTGTCCAGAGAGACCACACGAGTGTATTGTGACTGATCCCAACACTTTGAAACAGTATGACCTGTCCAGGTTAGCTCACATTTCTCAAAAAACACAAATTTCCTAGAGAATTTCTACAGTTCTTGCAAGGCAGCACTGTATTGATATACCTCAAACATTCTGGTTATGGTGACTATGGTTTTTTTGGACATGGTACCATGGTACTACCATGGTATTTTTAAAATTACCTTGGTGTACCATGTTGTTTCCTCCCCTCCTGCAGTTTGTCCATATCTAATGGTGGCAGGAACTGGCAGGCCATGCAGACCTCTGACACAAGCGGCCCCAGGAAATACTATATCAGTGTGTGCCGGCCACTCAAACCCGTGCCTGGTTGTGACCGACGAGCTTCAGTCTGTGAGATGAAATACGATACTGATAAGGTCAGTAAACTGGCTGTACTCACACATACACCTATTCAGTATTGTTTAAAGCACAATAGAAAAGTATAATAATGACTTTACTGGAATTTATTAAGAAATTAGCTACATGAACTAAAACAGTGAGCAGGGATACTTTTAAAATGTATTCCACTACAGATTACAGAATACATGCTGTAAAATATCATTTGTAACGTATTCCGTTAAGTCACTAAAGGTCAGTAAAGTAATCTGAATACTTTGGATACTTTGGAAAAGTGGCCTCTGTCTTGTATGAATGTAGTACATTATAAGGAGGAATTTCACCGATGTTTAAACGTTCCTCGGCTCGCAACTTTTATATGGATAAATGCTTTCCAACTGAATAGACTAAATATCAGATTAAACAAATGACAAAATGCAAGGTAATCTCTTCAGGAATCAATATTAATGGTAACTGTAGTGTAATATAGTTACTAATATTTTCTATTTTAAATACATAATTGCGTTACATGTATTCTGTTACTCCCCAACCCTGACAGTGAGGCAGGAAATTTAATTCTGACTTTACTCACTGACAACAATAGACTCTTAATGCATGCTGCTTTTTCAGAAGCCATGAGACAAACTTTGTGGTGTGTAATTAAGTGTATGTAGCTCTGTTCAAAAACCTGGTGACTTTTCTTGCTGTCTAAAATTGACAAAGGCCTGCTAAAGGGCAAAAAAAAAAAGAAAAGAAAAAAAAATGCTAGATGCTATGTGTATAACAGAACGTATTTGAGGCACGATTTTAAAAGGTGAAGTTTTTTTGTTTAACCTGATACGGTGCCTAAAAAACAAAGCACTCCTGCTTGAGATGCTGAAAAAATGTGGAGATGCAGTGCACCGTCAAATATGTTCGTATAGTGCATGTTTGCTTAGAAAAACAATGGAAAAATATGTAGACAGACACACTGTTGAAGACAGAAGTTTACATACACTTAGGTTTAGGTTTACAAAACACATTTTTGAATGACTCCACAGATTTCATAAAAGCAAACTATAGTTTTGGCAAGTCGTTTAGGACATCTACTTTGTGCATGACACGTGTAATTTTTCCAACAATTGTTTACAGACAGATTGTTTCACTTTTAATTGACTATATCACAATTCTAGTGGGCCAGAAGTTTACATACTCTAAGTTAACTGTGCCTTTAAGCAGCTTGAGAAATTCCTGAAAATGATGTCAAGCATTTAGGCAATTAGCCAATTAGCTTCTGATAGGCTAATTGGAGTCAATTGGAGGAGTAGCTGTGGATGTATTTTAAGGCCAACCTTCAAACTCGGTGCCTCTTTGCTTGACATCATGGGAAAATCAAAAGAAATCAGCCAAGACCTCAGGAAAAAAAAACTGTGGACCTCCCCAAGTCTGGTTCATCCTTGGGAGCAATTTCCAAATGCCTGAAGGTACCACGTTCAGCTGTACAAACAATAGTACGCAAGTATAAACACCATTGGACCATGCAGCCATCATACCGCTCAGGAAGGAGACACATTCTGTCTGATATGAATGTAGTTTGGTGCGAAAAGTGCAAATTAATCCCAGAACAACAGCAAAGGACCTTGTGAAGATGCTGGAGGAAACAGGTAGACAAGTATCTATATCCACAGTAAAACGAGCACAATATCGAGATAACCTGAAAGGCTGCTCAGCAAAGAAGAAGCCACTGCGCCAAAATTGCCATAAAAATACCACACTACAGTTTGCAAGTGCACATGGGGACAAAGATCTTACTTTTTGGATAAATGTCCTCTGGTCTGATGAAACAAAAATTTAACTGTTTGTCCATAATTACCATCGTTATGTTTGGAGGAAAAAGGGTGAGGCTTGAAAGCCGAAGAGCACCATCCCAACCGCGAAGCATGAGGGTGGCAGCATCATGTTGTGGGGGTGCTTTTCTGCAGGAGGGACTGGTGCACTTCACAAAATAGATGATATCATGAGGAGGGAAAATTAGGTGGATATATTGAAGCAACATCTCAGACATCAGCTTGGATGTTAAAGCTCGGTCGCAAATGGACAATGAACCCAAGCATACCTCCAAAGTTGTGGCAAAATGGCTTAAGGACAACAAAGTCAAAGTATTGGAGTGGCCATCACAAAGCCCTGACCTCAATCCATTAGAAAATTTGTGGGCAGAACTGAAAAAGTGTGTGCAGGCAATGAGGCCTACAAACATGTCTCAGTTACACCAGTTCTGTCTGGAGGAATGGGCCAAAATTCCTGCAACTTATTGTGAGAAGCTTGTGGAAGGCTACCCAAAACGTTTGACCCAAGTTAAACAATTTAAAGGCAATGCTACCAAATACTAACAAAGTGTATGTAAACTTCTGACCCACTGGAAATGTGATGAAAGAAATAAAAGCTGAAATAAATAATTCTCTCTACTATTATCCTGACATTTCACATTCTTAAAATAAAGTAGTGATCCTAACTGACATAAGACAGGGAATGTTTTCTACGATTAAATGTCAGGACTTGTGAAGAACTGAGTTCAAATGTATTTGGCCAAGGTGTATGTAAACTTCTGACTTCAACGGTAAATGTTTTCGGTGTGAACGGCCCTTAAGGCAGCATCCTAACTGAATTGGAACCTCATAAGTGACCAATTTGGAACAGCTTTCTTAGGGAGCAACTCAGTGTGTCACATAAATAGCGCTCCTCGCATGGAAGACTTGAATTGCAATTGATTCCAATAGCACATAAAGAAATGAATAGCACTTTTTAGAAATAGTTTGAAAATTATGTACACTCACATTAGATGAAAACAGATGATAAACAAAAGTATTCGGTGTTAAGTTGCAGCACTTAGTAAACAAACTTCCAGTCTCCAGGACAACAGGTGTCAGTATAAAGTCCAAAACCACAAGTACTATTGAGACCGACAGGACGAGTAAGAGCCAGCTAAAATCTAACTGAGTGCACCTTTAAGAACTGTAAATGTCAATGGATAGGCTATACCATGATAACAAAAAAACAAAACAAAAAAACACGTGTCTGTGTTGTACTTGAGCAGGAAGGACTGTCTGAGAAGGTGGAGGTTAGTAACTTTGGCATTGCAATAAAAGCGCCAGTGATCGAGGAGGAAGGCCAGCTCATGTTGGAGTACACGAACGGGTCAGTGTGTGAAGCAGATGGAGAGATGACCACGTACACAACACGAATCCACTTTGTCTGCTCAGCAGGGACAGCGGTGAGTGGCAATCTTGATCTTATAAATATTTTTTGTATTGCAGTAATGCTCTAGTAATGAGGGACAACAGCAATATGATAAAATGCACAAAGTTTCAGTAAATGGATAACAGTAATAAAAAAAAAAAACAATTCTTCTGCTAAGCTATATAGTTCTATTGTCTAACTGCAGAGTGTTTATTGGTTATTACAACTTGGTGCATTAACATAAATTTCAACTTACGTGCAGTAACAGGTGTGTATTTTTACTATTTTACGACTGAACCAAACGTGACTCATCCGATCATTTTTTACAACAATGCATTATTAAATTGTTTGAATGGGATTTAATGAGATGTGTTACTCTTATATATAATGGTTTTATACCACAGTAAAATAACATATTAGTTCTTAATTGGTATGTTAAAACATTATGCTACTGCAAAAGCATTAAAGCAATTTTTGTGTTTGGATTTTTACTTCAGAGTAAAGGAAATGTTCTTCCAATTAAATGTGTAGTAATTTTAAAATTGTTATCTCTTGGTCTTTTTCCTATAGCCATCTGGTCCTCGCTTTGTGGGGAAGCAGAAATGTATCGTTGAATTTGTTTGGGACACAGAAGCAGCCTGTGCCATCTCAACTGTTGTAGACACCAACCAGGTCAGGCTTTTATTTGGAATTGAAGTTTTGTATTTTATGTTTGCCTATGTGTCTACTTTGTACATTTATTAAAGAGATTTTGTTTCTCATTTCCCTTATTTGATTTGACCTTTAAACGAACAGACCTGCTCAGTGAAACATCCCAATACCGGCTTTGAATTCAACCTGAAGCCACTGGCCTCTGAAAAGGGATACCACATCAATGCTCATGGAAAAGACTTTGTCGTATGAAAGCTTTACAATTTTTCAAATGCACTTAAGTTCTTCCTCAGTTACTTTTCACCCTCTTGAAATATGTTTTTAATGCATTGTACCAGCATGAAACCGTAGGTCACAAAACCTTCCTGTCTGCTGTAGGTGAATATTTGTGATGCTGTGAAAGACTGTGGAAGTGTCGATGGGAAAGCTATGGCTGGCTGTGAGCTGGAAAATGGTAAACCTGTGAGTCAGGTTGGAGTGGAACGGTATCTTCAATACTCAACCGATGGCTCACTCACTCTAACATACAAAGGGGTCGTGGACAAATCGTCAGGTGATGCACATTGACAAAATCCATTGAATACCATCTTTGGTTTCATTTTGACAAATGTTATATGTCCTGATAAAAATAATGAAGTCAACAGCTTAGAAAATTCTGTCATCATTTACTCACCCTCATGTTGTTCCAAACCCATATCCCTTACCAAGGAACACAACATAAGATGTTTTGAAGAGTCTTCAAGCTGCTCTTTTCCAAACAATCGAAAGCATGTTGTGACCAGGGGCTTTCAACATAGCTCTCAAATTTCATTTGTTTATGCGTAGACATCAAAGCTGACATGACGCGTCTTGAAACAGACAATTTAAAAAAAAAAGGAATTTGCGCGCACAATTTTGGTGTGTTTTCAAACAAAGCCATCATTTGACCTGAGAAGAGCACACAAGTCATGTGGACTGCTTGTATGGTGGATGGTCTTTTTTGGAGCTTGACAGGCCCCTTGTCACAATATGCTTTTGTTGTATGGAAAAGAGCAGTTTGGAGATTCTTAAAAATATCTTATTTAGTGTTCTTCGTTATGTTAAAGTATCGTGATATTTTCTTCTCGTGATATTGGAAAAATGTAAATAAAATATCTGTATTTTGGAAATTCTCTCTTTGCCATATTGATCTAGGAATTCAACAACAGTCCCTTAGAAGTTGCAGTTGTCATGCTTTACACATAATGCTTCACCCTCCCTTACTAAAATGTATTGAGATTTTGTAGTAACATTAACTGAGGTCATGAATGGACTGGCCGTTATGCCAAAATGGCAGCGACTGGCTGAAGAGGGCCGCAAAACGGCGTTGCGATATGCCAATGGGGGCCCCTATATGCAGAAAAGGGCCGGATTCTATGTAAAATCCATGGCCGATTTCTCTTCCTAGTCCGCCCCTGACTGAGGTATTTTGACAAAAATGTTATATACAACAGGCTAACCTTTTAGGTGAAATCTATTATACTTTTGTGTATTGAAACTGTGTTGTAATAAAAAATGTTTTAAGGGTTTTGGCTACTATTGTATTCATAAATACTATAGCTACATTGACCAAACCACAGAAATAGAGAGCCATTATGGTCTTATATGCTTATGGCTTTGCATTGTACATAGACATTAGGAAATAAAGTAGCCTTCTTTTGTAAACTGGCACTTTTATATTAATTTAACAATGTATTTGGTGATTGCAAAAAGTTATTTTAAGTCCGATTAAGATGAATGAGGTACATTGAGTGAAATAGTGCAATATACCGTAGTTTTGAATCGCAATACACCAAAAATAAAGAATCGCAATAATATTGTATAATGACCTAAATATCAATATTATATCGTATCGCCAGTTACCTTGTGATTCCCACCCCTAGTTCCACAGAAGTAAGACAGTCTTATGGGTTTAGAACAACACAAAGGAGAGTAAATAATAACAGAATATTTATATTTTGGTGAACCAAATGTTTTATTTCATTTATTTGGTGAAATAATATTTCCATATTTGGATATATCACTAAAAACAGTTTCCTCTCTGCTGTAGGCAATGAAGACACCTTCATCATTAATTTTGTGTGTGACCAAAATGCCGCCACACCCTCCCTGAAGCTTACTCATGAAGAACTGGGCACGAGTACCCATGTAACCCACAACGTGCTCTTTGAGCTGTCCACGGCCCTAGCCTGTGAGCCGGCCCCTGTGGATTGCCAAGTCTCTGGTAAACTCTCCCACACACCATTAACCCTTTTTACTTATTGTAATGATGTATTTCCACCTTAATTTAGCAGGGTAAATGTAGCTTAATCAAATCAAAAATATTTCGCATTTTTGGATTTAAAAAAGAAAAAATATTTATTGTACATTTATATCACTGTACTTTTTGTTACATTATATTACCCTGGTATATATAAAAAAATAAATAAAAAATAAAAAGTCTACACTGTTGCGTTGGTAATTCAAAAACAGCTGCTGAGTGAGTGACAATAAATTTGGCATCTTTCTATTGACTGCCGTGATCCATCTCTCTCTATTTTTTCCCCTTTTGGAAAGTTGTGGAAAAATAATAGAAGCATCATTTTTGTCTTTTGCTATTGGAGCTAGTGGGAGTGCTGTGGTCTGCCACCTCCACCTCTATAGAAGTTTATCCCACTATAGTTTACTTCTGCGTTCCAAACCTGGAAATGTGAAAGAGTCCAGCCACTTGACTAAAACACTGTTTTGAAGGCTGCAGAAAGGTTGATTCCGTTATCCTATTGACTTGTCTTGATTTTTCAGATTTGCAAGGTAGAGAGTACGACTTGGCTGACCTCAGCCTGGACGGAAAATACTATGTTCCTCTGGACACCTCTGATCAGGCCCGGTCTCAGAAGTTTTTCATCAGTGTGTGCAAACCACTGCCACGCGTCCAGGGCTGCCCTGGTAAGTGACTACGGACATGTAGACTGACTCTTTTGAAGTTTGGTGCTTGGAATTTTGGGACTGTTGGCTTGTTTGTAACCACTTAAGGGCTCACCGCCTTTGTGCTTGTTTAAACAGCTTTGTTATACACTAATAGGTGAAGTGGCATAGATGTTAAAGGTCTTGGCTTTTTAACAAGGTTTAAAGGTTCAAACCCCACAAAAGGCAATCCGTGAGTTAGCACTATTAGTATTAATTGTACTGTAACCATCCTATTGTCTTAAGAAACTGAACCCTTGTTGTGTCCTTCGGGTCATTTTTGACCCGTATTGAAAACCATTCAAAATGCATAAATTCTTGATCAGTGTACAGTGGCACTACAGACCCACCTTAACAAAAATCAGTTTTATTGTGATCGCAAAGTGTACAATGATAGGGAATTGAAATTTAAGGAATGGAGTAACATTTTTTTTTTAAAGAATTGTTTTAAACTTGGCAAACATTGGCCAATGATGTTTGAATCTACGTTTATTTCAATCACTTTTAACATTTCATAATATCTCAACTATATTACAAAAATTTTATTCTGCTTTTAGTAAAGCAAATGTGTACATTTTAGAGGTACAATTAGCGCATGCCTATTTCACAAATGAATCTATTGCCTTTTCCAGCAGTCAAAATAGTCTTACTTTACAAGTACATTGCAAAAAATAAACTTCAATGTCAAACAGTTTGTTGCAGTGTTAAAGGGGTTTAGGAAGGTGCCATAATAGTTCTTTCTGCTATCTAATGTTTTAGGAGAAAATGATATTCAATAGGTCTTTTCCCTTTTGGGGGAGGGCCTTTTGCCCCATTGTACCCTATCAATTAAAATAATTCTAGTAAGCTTATTTAATAACAAATTACCTGTTCAGAACTGTAAACTATTACTCTCTCTCTCTGTGTGTTTGTTGTGTGGACATGTGCATGTGAGCACCAACCCCATTTGGGAGTAAAGTATGCAATTTGTGGGAAAGTTGCAGTACACAGTGGAGCAGGTGGGGGAGCTATAGAGTAGTACAGGGCTAGGTGCTAAATCTGAGAAAATGTTAAATATTTGTAGGATAAATTTGATTCATAGATGTACAAAAAAACTATTTAAAGCTGTATAACATCGAGGAAGTCTAAAGGTGAGAGGTCAAAACTGGTTCTTCGAATTCGGGTCAAAATGACCCGTTAAGACCATGGAAGGAACCATTTCTTTTAAATTGTTATTTCTTTTAAACAATTATATACAAAAATAAATTGTCATTTTTTATTTTGTTTTGATGGTCTTGACAAAGTCACAATGTTTGGTTCCAGTACTAAACACTATGTGGTATTTATAACTTATTCTCTACCTGTCCCAGGTCAAAAATTATCCTTAAAAAATGGGAGGGTTAAGTGGCTTTGGAAAGAAGTGTCTGCTGAATGACTACTCACTATTAGATTTGTGTTGTCAACAGCTGGAGCCATAGGAGCATGCGGCCAGATCAATGGGAGAGGGCTGAATCTGGGATACGTGCAGTCTAGTCTGCAGGTCGTGGCAGATGGCTCCATCAGTATTGTATATCTGAATGGGGAAAAGTGTGGCACAGGGCGTTACTCCACCCGAATCATCTTCCAGTGTGACGACAGTCCTGTAAGCAAGTGTACAGTGTCTCTCTTGAAAATTCTGTAATTTCTTCAATTACAAAACCCGTTTCAAACCCATATCACTTTCTTTCTTTCTATGGAACATGAAGTAGATATTTTGCAGAACATTTTTTAAAGAATCTTCAGCCAGTTAATTTCCATACATTGAAAGCATACAGCAACCAGAGGCTGTCAAGCTCCAAAAAGTACCACCATAAAAGTAGTCCATACAACCCATTCAACATATTCCAAATCTTTTTAAGATATTCAGTTGCGACTTAAATACTGGTCTGTTCTTCACACAAAGCCATCGTATGTCTAATTTTTCTTTCTTCTGTTAAAAGGGTGCACCCATGTTTGATCGCAGAGACGGCTGTGAATACGTTTTCATCTGGAGAACCTCAGAGGCTTGCCCAATCAGAAGAGTTCAGGGTAGGATAAACAGCCAATTAGGTTGCAGAACCATGGAACAAATCTTCCCTCTTTTCTTTGTCTCTTATTCAATGTAACTCCTTTCCCTCAGGTGAAAATTGTAAGGTCAGGGATCCCAAAAGTGGCTACGAGTATAATCTTGCACCACTGGCCGGAAAGGACTATGAAGTGAAGGGTTTGCATTATGAGTATCACTTTGCAGTGTGCGGCCCAATTACAACCTCAGTCTGCCCTCACGGTCCCAGCGGCTTGGTGTCCTCCTGTCAGATAGAGGGCCAAAATCACAGGATTGCAGGTAAGTTTATTTATTTTGTAGTGTCAAAGCTAAATGAAATTGAATGTCCAGTTTCACTGTTTAAAAAGTTTGTCTCATTTGTAGTAGGGGTGTAACGGTTTATCGTGGCAAGATACATAGGGGTTAAAAAATGTGATGATGCACATAGTGGAGAAGGGTTTTTTACCTTCATTGTTTTAATAACTTTTTTAGCGTCTGTTCTATCCAATTGGCGCAACATCCTAAGTCTACGTAACACAGGCATACAAATGGAAATCGCTTCATTGCACACAAAGAGCTGTAAAATACGATTGCAGCCACGGGTTTTATAGGTCTGGGCTTTTTAAAAAGGTTTAAAGGTTCAAACACCACAAAAGAGTTAGCACTATTAGTATAAATTGTACTATAACCATTAGGGCAAGGGGAAAACATTTATTCTGTTACAAATGGCGATTCTTGAGCCAAACGATTTTTAAATAGTCTCCCTGATGAAAAATCGATTTGTTTTTTATTTTATAAATGTTTTTTATAAAACAAATACACGTTTATCTGAATGCTACAATGATTAATAGGTAAATATAGGAAGCTATATTTGTGCAGAGTTCCACACTAACAGGTTTTCTCTCTGAGAAGTTTTGTCTCTTTAATCCTTTGTTTAGTCCTTTACTGCACCGCTGCTACAGCCATCAAAGCGCAGTTTGTTCGCTATTGGACCTCAAATCCTCTTCTGTGATCAATGTTCCTGTTGTTATGCATAATCCAAAAGTTTATTTGAGAGGTGTTGTGTTTGTCAGAAGTCATTCTGCAGATTCTGTCTGACACTGCTTTAATAAATGGTTTAGCTGTAAAAAGGTTCATCAAACTGCCGGGTGCCGTAAACTACATGTCGTGCCCCTGCAGTATTTATAATCTAACAGCCATGGTATTCATGCGCAGTTGCTGGTTATTTTGTACATTTACCCGCCACCATCGACAGCAAATATCACTAGACACAAAAACGCATGCTTGAGGAAACACACCTGATTATATTTTGAAAAACAGACAAAAGAAATGCCGGCGATACACGTCTGATTTGCTTTTCTGTTCAGAAGTTCATTTGCGCTGTGGCGCCAACACACGCAAATGGTGAGTTCTCACTTTTTTTTCTCTGTCAGTCATCTGGGAGCAGTTTGTAAGAATAGCGTTGTCTATGAAAACGCTGCATAGGATCTCAGACTATCTCAGGATGCGTATGCAAATAACATGCAACCACATTGGGACTACATGTTTATTACATGTGTGTCATAATTCAATACAGCCCCACAAATGGTTCTTGAACAAGTTTATACTTTAGCCTCCATTTGTATGTTGCAAAATTATCATGATAGTAATAGCCTCTTGTGGTAATATATGTTGTATATATTTATTTGTTGAATGCAAATGAACATAATGCAGCCTTATACATGGGTTTCTTTGTACTAACTAGTCGCCTAGCACAGACAACGCACTGACTGGTCAATTGGTAGTTTTAAATTGGTAGTTTTGCACATGTCTACCTTTTACCTGCAGATTATATATTACAGAGTAGAGCCCGACCGATATGGGATTTTTTATACAGATGCCGATTTTAGAGAGGGAAAATTCACCAATTACTGATATGGTGGCTGATAAAGTTAATTTTTGAGCTGGAATGAAAACAGACCTTTTCTTTGTGGATTTTTCACTGATTTTGCACCGATATGACTATGCAAAGGTACTCAGAAGGCTGCTTTCTTAAACATATTTTTATCAATAATATTTGACATTATTATTATTATACATTGTCAACAAATTCTAGAAATGAACACTGAGAAAATAAAGAATAAATACAAAATACAATAAATAGCTTAATAAACATCAGTACTGTATGTTTAGTATCAGCCAAATGCTGACCATTTAAATAAATTAATAAAAATACAATAAATAGCTAAATAAACATCAGTACTGTTTAGTATCAGTCAAATGCTGACCATTAAAATAAAGAATAAATAGCTAAATAAACATCAGTATTACTGTTTAGTATCAGTCAAATGCTGACTATATTAATACTGCCGAGTCAAGATAAACAGCTGCAGCAGTGTTACACCGTATTCTGCTATGGAAGTTCAGGGGAATCTTTCAACGGTGGAAAACCAGACTTTTAAATATTACATTTTATAAATGCAACGACTGGAATTGTTCGGTTGAAGGGGGTACCAAACTGTGAATCCTGAACAAAAGAGTTTGGTTTACTCATTAGCTTCCACTCAGCTGACAACAATGAAAGTAGCTAGGTGATTAGCTAGTTAGCTATAAGCTCGTTGTCACAGAGAGTAAAAGACAGACGTTGTTTATTTTACTTTCCAGCATTGTGTCACACCAACTAGGTAATAACATTGTGTGAAATCAACACTCAGCAGACACAATCCACCACCGCACCGTTGTCTTATGAGCTGCAAAAAGATGCTCTGATGTTTACCTTTCAATCTGCTACGTTACTGACTGCACTGACATACTATAGCTGGCTAACATAGCAAACAATAGCTAAGATAAATATGAGTGACATGGTTGTCAGGGACAGGGTTAATGTTATATTAGTAATATTGAAAAGGGAAAATGATGGGGTCGTTGTTTATTAACTTTCCAGTATGTATTTCACAAACTAGTTAGCAACTTACCGTGAAAACACACCGCTGAACTTCGCCCTGTCTGCAGAGCCACCGTCAGCTCAGCTCTGTAAACAATGGAGTCGGAGCGCGCTCTGCTGGACAACTACGCTATGACACCAATTCTAAAGCATTGTTTTCTGCATTATATGTTCTGAAAAAAAGTTTTCATATCGGTAGACATATACGCCGATACCGATATATTCGGTAGGCTAATATCGGTCAGGCACTATTAGAGTGAAAGTAATTATTTCAGACACAATTTTTCTTCAATAGACATTTCTTAGAAGTTTTTATATCAAATCTTTAAATCGCATTACTTACAGAACCACAATATCGCAATACATAATCGAACCGGCTAGGAAATATCGTTGTAATATCGAATCGGGAGGTCTGTGACAATTCCCAGCCCTAGTAACCATCCTATTGTCTTAAGAAACTGCACCCTTGTTTTGTCCTTTGGGTCATTTTTGACCTATATTGAAAACCATTCAGAATGCATAAATTCTTTATTGGTGTACAAAGAACCCCATTACAAAAATATTTTATTGTGATCACAAAGTATACAATGATAGGGAAAAAAATTAAGGAATGGAGTAACATAATTTTGTAAATAATAATAAAAAAAAAAATAAAAAAAATAAAATACATACAGTATTAATCAACCAACCAGAATTTGTTTAGTTTTTACATGCCATTTAAAGATGGGTTTATCTGGAAAGGATAATACCACAATGATGACCAGCATGGAAAATAATATTTAAGTAATGATGCAGCAGTTTCTGTGAACGATTGTACAGAAAATGAAAGTGAAAAATTCATTTTTCACAATTTGTGATCACAATTACTGTCTGTCGAAAAGTAATAAATATTTTCAAATGTACACATAATTTGGAAAAAAGTGCGAAAAAAACCCAAAAACACTTCTGCTTATGGATATCAAGTGGAAAACTTGCGAGTAAGTGCCTCAAACCAAATTCTTGAATATCTTTCATATTTTTTAAAGATTTGAAGCAACTATCCTGACAAACTTTAGCAGATCCAGTAATAATTTATCACGCAAAATGTTTGTATCAACCTGGTACCTTGTAAACATGACTTTGTTTCCAGGCGGACTGATAAAAAAATAAAATAAAAACTGGCGTTCCCTTACACCTGAAAGTTGCGTAAAGTCAGCCAATCATATTAGAGCTTGCCAGATCAAGAAAGTGTTTTCCAGTTTTGTGTGCAGTCTGCATCAGAGGTTAAGACAAGCCAACGGTGGTGATGTTACATGTTTCTATCTTTCCCATGATCCATTGCAGGGATAGCCAAT